>NW_027479932.1:0-52702 GCF_051014685.1 Ptiloglossa arizonensis
CGTATAACGTATAACGTATAACGTATAACGTATAACGTATAACGTATAACGTATAACGTAGAACGTATAACGTACAACGTATAACGTATAACGTACAACGTATAACGTATAACGTATATCCTATAACGCGTAACGTATAACGTATAACGTGAAACGTATAACGTATAACGTATAACGTATAACGTATAACGAATAACGTATAACGTATAACGTATAACGTACAACGTTTAACGTATAACGTATAACGTAGAACGTATAACGTATAACGTATAACGTATAACGTATGACGTATAACGTATAACGTATAACGTATAACGTATAACGTATAACGTATACAGTATAACGTATAACGTATAACGTGTAACGTATAACGTATAACGAATAACGTATAACGTATAACGTATAACGTATGACGTATAACGTATAACGTATAACGTATAACGTATAACGTATACAGTATAACGTATAACGTATAACGTGTAACGTATAACGTATAACGTATAACGTATAACGTATAACGTATAACGTATAACGTATAACGTATAACGTATAACGTATAACGTATAACGTATAACGTATAACGTATAACGTATGGCGTATAACGTATAACGTATAACGTATAACGTATACAGTATAACGTATAACGTATAACGTATAACGTATAACGTAGAACGTATAACGTATAACGTATAACGTATAACGTATAGAGTATAACGTATAACGTATAACGTATAACGTGTAACGTATAACGTATAACGTATAACGCATAACGTATAACGTATAACGTATAACGTATAACGTCCAACGTATAACGTATAACGTATAACGCATAACGTATAACGTACAACGTTTAACGTATACCGTATAACGAATAACGTATAACGTATATCGCATGACGTATAACATATAACGTATAACGTATAACGTATAACGTACAACGTATAACGTATAACGTATATCCTATAACGCATAACGTATAACGTATAACGTATAACGTATAACGTATAACGTATAACGTATAACGTATAACGTATAACGTAAAACGTGCAACGTATAACGTACAACGTTTAACGTTTAACGTATAACGTATAACGTATAACGTATAACGTATAACGTACAACGTTTAACGTATACCGTATAACGAATAACGTATAACGTATATCGCATGACGTATAACATATAACGTATAACGTATAACGTATAACGTATAACGTATAACGTATAACGTATAACGTATAACGTATAACGTATAACGTATAACGTATAACGTATAACGTATAACGTATAACGTATAACGTATAACGTATAACGTATAACGTATAACGTATAACGTATAACGTATAACGTACAACGTATAACGTATAACCTATATCCTATAACGCATAACGTATAACGTATAACGTATAACGTATAACGTATAACGTATAACGTATAACGTATAACGTATAACGTATAACGTATAACGTATAACGTATAACGTATAACGTATAACGTATAAAGTATAATGTATAACGTATAACGTATAACGTATAACGTATAACGTATAACGTATAACGTATAGCGTGTAACGTATAACGTATAACGATTAACGTAAAACGTATGACGTATTACGTATTACGTATAACGTATAACGTATAACGTATAACGTATAACGTATAACGTATAACGTATAACGTATAACGTATAACGTATAACGTATAACGCATAACGTATAACGTATAACGTATAACGTATAACGTATAACGTATAACGTACAACGTTTAACGTATAACGTATAACATAGAACGTATAACGTATAACGTATAACGTATGACGTATAACGTATAACGTACAACGTTTAACGTATAACGTATAACGTATAACGTATAACGTATAACGTATATCGTACAAAGTTCAACGTATAACGTATAATGTATAACGTATAACGTATAACGTATAACGTATAAGGTATAAGGTATAACGTATAACGTATAACGTACAACGTTTAACGTATAACGTATAACGTAGAACGTATAACGTATAACGTATAACGTATAACGTATGACGTATAACGTATAACGTATAACGTATAACGTATAACGTATAACGTATAACGTATAACGTATACAGTATAACGTATAACGTATAACGTGTAACGTATAACGTATAACGTATAACGTATAACGTATAACGTATAACGTATAACGTATAACGTATAACGTATAACGTATAACGTATAACGAATAACGTATAACGTATAACGTATAACGTATAACGTATAACGTAGAACGTATAACGTATAACGTATAACGTATAACGTATGACGTATAACGTATAACGTACAACGTTTAACGTATAACGTATAACGTATAACGTATAACGTATAACGTATATCGTACAACGTTCAACGTATAACGTATAATGTATAATGTATAACGTATAACGTATAACGTATAACGTATAAGGTATAACGTATAACGTATAACGTATAACGTATAACGTATAACGTATAACGTATAACGTATAACGTATAACGTACAACGTTTAACGTATAACGTATAACGTATAACGTATAACGTATAACGTATAACGTACAACGTATAACGTATAACGTATTATATAACGTATAACGTATAACGTACAACGTTTAACGTATAACGTATAACGTATAACGTATAACGTATAACGTATAACGTATAACGTATAACGTATAACGTATAACGTATAACGTATAACGTATAAGGTATAACGTATAACGTATAACGTATAACGTATAACGTATAACGTATAACGTATAACGTATAACGTATAACGTACAACGTTTAACGTATAACGTATAACGTATAACGTATAACGTATAACGTATAACGTACAACGTATAACATATAACGTATATCCTATAACACATAACGTATAATGTATAACGTATAATATAACGTATAACGTATAACGTATAACGTATAACGTATACCGTATAACGTATAACGTATAACGTATAACGTATAACGTATAACGTATAACGTATAACGTATAACTTATAACGTATAACGTGTAACGTATAACGTGTAACGTATAACGTATAACGTATAACGTATAACGTATAACGTATAACGTAAAACGTATAACGTATAACGTATAACGTATAACGTATAACGTATAACGTATAACGTATAACGTATAACGTATAACGTATAACGTATAACGTATAACGTATAACGTATAACGTATAACGTATAACGTATAACGTATAACGTATAACGTATAACGTATAACGTATAACGTATAACGTATAACGTATAACGTATAACGTATAACGTATAACGTACAACGTATAACGTATAACGTATATCCTATAACGCATAACGTATAACGTATAACGTATAACGTATAACGTATAACGTATAACGTATAACGTATAACGTATAACGTATAACGTATAACGTATAACGTATAACGTATAACGTATAACGTATAACGTATAACGTATAACGTATAACGTATAACGTATAACGTATAACGTATAACGTATAACGTATAACGTACAACGTTTAACGTATAACGTATAACGTATAACGTGTAACGTATAACGTATAACGTATAACGTATAACGTATAACGTATAACGTATAACGTATGACGTATAACATATAACGTATAACGTATAACGTATAACGTATACAGTATAACGTATAACGTATAACGTGTAACGTATAACGTATAACGTATAACGTATATCGCATGACGTATAACATATAACGTATAACGTATAACGTATAACGTACAACGTATAACGTATAACGTATATCCTATAACGCATAACGTATAACGTATAACGTATAACGTATAACGTATAACGTATAACGTATAACGTATAACGTATAACGTATAACGTATAACGTAAAACGTGTAACGTATAACGTACAACGTTTAACGTTTAACGTATAACGTATAACGTATAACGTATAACGTATAACGTACAACGTTTAACGTATACCGTATAACGAATAACGTATAACGTATATCGCATGACGTATAACATATAACGTATAACGTATAACGTATAACGTATAACGTATAACGTATAACGTATAACGTATAACGTATAACGTATAACGTATAACGTATAACGTATAACGTATAACGTATAACGTATAACGTATAACGTATAACGTATAACGTATAACGTATAACGTATAACGTATAGCGTATAGCGTATAACGTGTAACCTATAACGTATAACGTACAACGTCTAACGTATAACGTATAACGTATAACGTATAACGTATAACGTACAACGTATAACGTATAACGTATAACGTATAACGTACAACGTATAACGTATAACGTATAACGTATAACGTATAACGTATAACGTATAACGTATAACGTATATCGTATAACGTATAACGTATAACGTTTAACGTATAACGTATAACGTATAACGTATATCGTATAACGTATAACGTATAACGTACAACGTATAACGTATAACGTATATCCTATAACGCATAACGTATAACGTATAACGTATAACGTATAACGTATAACGTATAACGTATAACGTATAACGTATAACGTATAACGTATAACGTATAACGTATAACGTATAACGTATAACGTATAACGTATAACGTATAACGTATAACGTATAACGTATAACGTATAACGTATAACGTATAACGTATAACGTATAACGTATAACGTATAACGTATAACGTACAACGTTTAACGTATACCGTATAACGAATAACGTATAACGTATATCGCATGACGTATAACATATAACGTATAACGTATAACGTATAACGTATAACGTATAACGTATAACGTATAACGTATAACGTATAACGTATAACGTATAATGTATAACGTATAACGTATAACGTATAACGTATAACGTATAACGTATAACGTATAACGTATAACGTATAGCGTATAACGTGTAACGTATAACGTATAACGTACAACGTCTAACGTATAACGTATAACGTATAACGTATAACGTATAACGTACAACGTATAACGTATAACGTATAACGTATAACGTACAACGTATAACGTATAACGTATAACGTATAACGTATAACGTATAACGTATAACGTATATCGTATAACGTATAACGTATAACGTTTAACGTATAACGTATAACGTATAACGTATAACGTATAACGTACAACGTTTAACGTATAACGTATAACGTATAACGTGTGACGTATAACGTATATCGTATAACGTATAACGTATAACGTATAACGTATAACGTATGACGTATAACGTATAACGTATAACGTATAACGTATAACGTATACAGTATAACGTATAACGTATAACGTGTAACGTATAACGTATAACGTATAACGTATAACGTATAACGTATAACGTATAACGTATAACGTCCACGTATAACGTATAACGTATAACGTATAACGTATAACGTACAACGTATAACGTATAACGTATATCCTATAACGCGTAACGTATAACGTATAGCGTGAAACGTATAACGTATAACGTATAACGTATAACGTATAGCGTATAACGTATAACGTATAACGTATAACGTAGAACGTATAACGTATAACGTATAACGTATAACGTATAACGTATAACGTATAACGTATAACGTATAACGTACAACGTTTAACGTATACCGTATAACGAATAACGTATAACGTATATCGCATGACGTATAACATATAACGTATAACGTATAACGTATAACGTGTATCGCATGACGTATAACATATAACGTATAACGTATAACGTATAACGTATAACGTATAACGTATAACGTATAACGTATAACGTATAACGTATAACGTATAACGTATAACGTATAACGTATAACGTATAACGTATAACGTATAACGTATAACGTATAGCGTATAACGTGTAACGTATAACGTATAACGTACAACGTCTAACGTACAACGTATAACGTATAACGTATAACGTATAACGTACAACGTATAACGTATAACGTATAACGTATAACGTATAACGTATAACGTATAACGTATATCGTATAACGTATAACGTATAACGTTTAACGTATAACGTATAACGTATAACGTATAACGTATAACGTATAACGTATAACGTACAACGTATAACGTATAACGTATATCCTATAACGCATAACGTATAACGTATAACGTATAACGTATAACGTATAACGTATAACGTATAACGTGTAACGTATAACGTATAACGTATAACGTATAACGTATAACGTATAACGTATAACGTATAACGTACAACGTTTAACGTATACCGTATAACGAATAACGTATAACGTATATCGCATGACGTCTAACATATAACGTTAACGTATAACGTATAACGTATAACGTATAACGTATAACGTATAACGTATAACGTATAACGTATAACGTATAACGTATAACGTATAACGTATAACGTATAACGTACAACGTATAACGTATAACGTATAGCGTATAACGTGTAACGTATAACGTATAACGTACAACGTCTAACGTATAACGTATAACGTATAACGTATAACGTATAACGTACAACGTATAACGTATAACGTATAACGTATAACGTACAACGTATAACGTATAACGTATAACGTATAACGTATAACGTATAACGTATAACTTATATCGTATAACGTATAACGTATAACGTTTAACGTATAACGTATAACGTATAACGTATAACGTATAACGTATAACGTATAACGTATAACGTACAGCGTATAACGTATAACGTATATCCTATAACGCATAACGTATAACGTATAACGTATAACGTATAACGTATAACGTATAACGTATAACGTATAACGTATAACGTATAACGTATAACGTATAACGTATAACGTATAACGTATAACGTATAACGTATAACGTATAACGTATAACGTATAACGTATAACGTATAACGTATAATGTATAACGTATAACGTATAACGTATAACGTATAACGTATAACGTACAAAACGTATAACATAGAACGTATAACGTATAACGTATAACGTATGACGTATAACGTATAAGAACAACGTTTAACGTATAACGTATAACGTATAACGTATAACGTATAACGTATATCGTACAAAGTTCAACGTATAACGTATAATGTATAACGTATAACGTATAACGTATAACGTATAAGGTCATAAGGTATAACGTATAACGTATAACGTACAACGTTTAACGTATACGTATAACGTAGAACGTATAACGTATAACGTATAACGTATAACGTATGACGTATAAACGTATAACGTATAACGTATAACGTATAACGTATACAGTATAACGTATAACGTATAACGTGTAACGTATAACGTATAACGTATAACGTATAACGTATAAACGTATAAACGTATACGTATAACGTATAACGTATAACGTATAACGTATAACGTATAACGAATAACGTATAACGTATAACGTATAACGTATAACGTATAAACGTAGAACGTATAACGTTATAACGTATAACGTATAACGTATGACGTATAACGTATAAGTACAACGTTTAACGTATAACGTATAACGTATAACGTATAACGTATAACGTATATCGTACAACGTTCAACGTTATAAACGTATAATGTATAATGTATAACGTATAAAACGTATAACGTATAACGTATAGGTATAACGTATAACGTATACGTATAACGTATACGTATAACGTATAACGTATAACGTATAACGTATAACGTATAACGTACAAACGTTAACGTATAACGTATAACGTATAACGTATAACGTATAACGTATAACGTACAACGTATAACGTATAACGTATTATATAACGTATAACGTATAACGTACAACGTTTAACGTATAACGTATAACGTATAACGTATAACGTACAACGTTTAACGTATAACGTATAACCGTAGAACGTATAACGTATACGTATAACGTATAACGTATGACGTATAACGTATAACGTATAACGTATAACGTATAAACGTATACAGTATAAACGTATAACGTATAACGTGTAACGTATAACGTATAACGTATAACGTATAACGTATAACGTATAACGTATAACGTATAACGTATAACGTATAACGTATAACGTATAACGTATAACGTATAACGTATAACGTATACGTATAACGTATAACGTATAACGTATAACGTACAACGTTTAACGTATAACGTATAACGTAGAACGTATAACGTATAACGTATAACCGTTATAACGTATGACGTATAACGTATAACGTATAACGTATAACGTATAACGTTAACAGTAATAACGGTATAACGTATAACGTGTAACGTATAACGTATAAGTATAACGTACAACGTATAACGTACAACGTATAAACGTATAACGTATAACGTATAAACGTATAACGTATATCGATAACGTATAAACGTATAACGTTTACGTATAACGTATAACGTATAACGTATAACGTATAACGTACAACGTTTAAACGTATAACGTATAACGTATAACGTGTAACGTATAACGTATATCGTATAACGTATAACGTATAACGTATAACGTATAACGTATGACGTATAACGTATAACGTATAACGTATAACGTATAACGTATACAGTATAACGTATAACGTATAACGTGTAACGTATAACGTATAACGTATAACGTATAACGTATAACGTATAACGTATAACGTATAACGTAATAAGTATAACGTATAACGTATAACGTATAACGTATAGCGTATATAGTGTAAACGTATAACGTTATAACGTACAACGTCTAACGTATAACGTTATAACGTATAACGTATAACGTATAACGTATAACCGTACAACGTATAACGTATAACGTATAACGTAATAACGTACAACGTATAACGTATAACGTATAACGTATAACGTATAACGTATTAACGTATAACGTATATCGTATAACGTATAACGTATAACGTTTAACGCTATAAACGTATAACGTATAACGTATAACGTATAACGTATAACGTATAACGTACAACGTATAACGTATAACGTATATCCTATAACGCATAAACGATAAACGTATAAACGTATAACGTATAACGTATAACGTATAACGTATAACGTATAACGTATAACGTATAACGTATAACGTATAACGTATAACGTATAACGTATAACGTATAACGTATAACGTACAACGTTTAACGTATACCGTATAAACGAATAACGTATTAACGTATATCGCATGAGTATAACATATAACGTATAACGTATAACGTATAACGTATAACGTATACGTATAACGTATAACGTATAACGTATAACGTATAACGTATAACGTATAAAGTATAACGTATAACGTATAACGTACAACGTATAACGTATAACGTATAGCGTATAACGTGAACGTATAACGTATAACAACGTCTAACGTATAACGTATAACGTAAACGTATAACGTATAACGTACAAGTATAACGTATAACGTATAACGTATAACGTATAACGTACAACGTATAACGTATAACGTATCACGTATAACGTATTAACGTATAACGTATAACTTATATCGTATAACGTATAACGTATAACGTTTAACGTATACGTATAACGTATAACGTATAACGTATAACGTATAACGTATAACGTATAAAGTACAACGTATAACGTATAACGTATATCCTATAACGCATAACGTATAACGTATAACGTATAACGTATAACGTATAACGTATAACGTATAACGTATAACGTATAACGTATAACGTATAACGTATACGTATAACGTATAACGTATAACGTATAACGTATAACGTATAACGTATAACGTATAACGTATAACGTATAACGTAAACGCTATAACGTATAAACGTATAACGTATAACGTATAACGTATAACGTATACGTATTAACGTATAACGTATAGCGTGTAACGTATAAACGTATAACGATTAACGTAAAACGTATGACGTATTACGTATACGTATAACGTATAACGTATAACGTATAACGTATAACGTATAACGTATAACGTATAACATATAACGTATAACGTATAACGTATAACGCATAACGTATAACGTATAACGTATAACGTATAACGTATAACGTATAACGTACAACGTTTAACGTATAACGTATAACATAGAACGTATAACGTATAACGTATAACGTATGACGTATAACGTATAACGTACAACGTTTAACGTATAACGTATAACGTATAACGTATAACGTATATCGTACAAAGTTCAACGTATAACGTATAATGTATAACGTATAACGTATAAACGTATAACGTATAGGTATAACGTATCACGTTATAACGTACAACGTTTTAACGTATAACGTATAACGTAGAACGTATAACGTATAACGTATAACGTATAACGTATGACGTATAACGTATAACGTATAACGTATAACGTAAACGTATAACGTATACAGTATAACGTATAACGTATAACGTGTAACGTATAACGTATAAAGTATAACGTATAACGTATAACGTATAACGTATAACGTATAAACGTATAACGTATAACGTATAACGTATAACGAATAACGTATACGTATAACGTAATAACGTACAAGGTTTAACGTATAACGTATAACGTAGAACGTATAACGTATAACGTATAACGTATAACGTATGACGTATAACGTATAACGTACAACGCTTAACGTATAACGTATAACGTAGAACGTATAACGTATAACGTATAACGTATAACGTATGACGTATAACGTATAACGTACAACGTTTAACGTATAACGTATAACGTATAACGTATAACGTATAACGTATATCGTACAACGTTCAACGTATAACGTATAATGTATAACGTATACGTATAACGTATAACGTATAAGGTATAACGTATAACGTATAACGTAGAACGTATAACGTATAACGTATAACGTATAACGTATAACGTATGACGTATAACGTATATCGTATAACGTATAACGTATAAGTTTAACGTATAACGTATAACGTATAAGTATAACGTATAACGTATAACGTATAACGTATAACGTACAACGTATAACGTATAACGTATATCCTATAACGCGTAACGTATAACGTATAACGTGAAACGTATAACGTATAACGTATAACGTATAACGTATAACGAATAACGTATAACGTATAACGTATAAACGTATAACGTATAACGTATAACGTATAACGTATAACGTATAACGTATAACGTAGAACGTATAACGTACAACGTATAACGTATAACGTACAACGTAATAACGTATAACGTATATCCTATAACGCGTAACGTATAACGTATAACGTGAAACGTATAACGTATAACGTATAACGTATAACGTAAACGAATAACGTATAACGTATGACGTATAACGTACAACGTTTACGTATAACGTATAACGTAGAACGTATAACGTATAACGTATACGTATAACGTATGACGTATAACGTATAACGTATAACGTATAAACGTATAACGTATAACGTAAACAGTATAACGTATAACGTATAACGTGTAACGTATAACGTATAACGAATAACGTATAACGTATAACGTATAACGTATGACGTATAACGTATAACGTATAACGTATGACGTATAACGTATAACGTATAACGTATAACGTATAACGTATACAGTATAACGTATACGTATAACGTGTAACGTATAGTATAACGTATAACGTATAACGTATAACGTATAACGTATAACGTATAACGTATAACGTATAACGTATAACGTTAAAACGTGTAACGTATAACGTACAACGTTTAACGTTTAACGTATAACGTATAACGTATAACGTATAACGTATAACGTACAACGTTTAACGTATACCGTACAAAGTTCAACGTATAACGTATAATGTATAACGTATAACGTATAACGTATAACGTGTAACGTATAACGTATATCGTATAACGTATAACGTACAACGTTTAACGTATAACGTATAACGTAGAACGTATAACGTAGAACGTATAACGTATAACGTATAACGTATAACGTATGACGTATAACGTATAACGTATAACGTGTAACGTATAACGTATAACGTATAACGTATAACGTATAACGTATAACGTATAACGTATAACGTATAACGTATAACGTATAACGTATAACGTATAACGTATAGCGTATAACGTGTAACGTATAACGTATAACGTACAACGTCTAACGTATAACGTATAACGTATAACGTATAACGTATAACGTACAACGTATAACGTATAACGTATAACGTATAACGTACAACGTATAACGTATAACGTATAACGTATAACGTATAACGTATAACGTATAACGTATATCGTATAACGTATAACATATAACGTTTAACGTATAACGTATAACGTATAACGTATAACGTATAACGTATAACGTATAACGTACAACGTATAACGTATAACGTATATCCTATAACGCATAACGTATAACGTATAACGTATAACGTATAACGTATAACGTATAACGTATAACGTATAACGTATAACGTATAACGTATAACGTATAACGTATAACGTATAACGTATAACGTATAACGTATAACGTACAACGTTTAACGTATACCGTATAACGAATAACGTATAACGTATATCGCATGACGTATAACATATAACGTATAACGTATAACGTATAACGTATAACGTATAACGTATAACGTATAACGTATAACGTATAACGTATAACGTATAACGTATAACGTATAACGTATAACGTATAACGTACAACGTATAACGTATAACGTATAGCGTATAACGTGTAACGTATAACGTATAACGTACAACGTCTAACGTATAACGTATAACGTATAACGTATAACGTATAACGTACAACGTATAACGTATAACGTATAACGTATAACGTATAACGTACAACGTATAACGTATAACGTATAACGTATAACGTATAACGTACAACGTTTAACGTATAACGTATAACGTAGAACGTATAACGTATAACGTATAACGTATAACGTATGACGTATAACGTATAACGTATAACGTATAACGTATAACGTATACAGTATAACGTATAACGTATAACGTGTAACGTATAACGTATAACGTATAACGTATAACGTATAACGTATAACGTATAACGTATAACGTATAACGTATAACGTATAACGTATAACGAATAACGTATAACGTATAACGTATAACGTATAACGTATAACGTAGAACGTATAACGTATAACGTATAACGTATAACGTATGACGTATAACGTATAACGTACAACGTTTAACGTATAACGTATAACGTATAACGTATAACGTATAACGTATATCGTACAACGTTCAACGTATAACGTATAATGTATAATGTATAACGTATAACGTATAACGTATAACGTATAAGGTATAACGTATAACGTATAACGTATAACGTATAACGTATAACGTATAACGTATAACGTATAACGTATAACGGACAACGTTTAACGTATAACGTATAACGTATAACGTATAACGTATAACGTATAACGTACAACGTATAACGTATAACGTATTATATAACGTATAACGTACAACGTTTAACGTATAACGTATAACGTATAACGTATAACGTATAACGTATAACGTATAACGTATAACGTATAACGTATAACGTATAACGTATAAGGTATAACGTATAACGTATAACGTATAACGTATAACGTATAACGTATAACGTATAACGTATAACGTATAACGTACAACGTTTAACGTATAACGTATAACGTATAACGTATAACGTATAGCGTATAACGTACAACGTATAACGTATAACGTATATCCTATAACACATAACGTATAATGTATAACGTATAATATAACGTATAACGTATAACGTATAACGTATAACGTATACCGTATAACGTATAACGTATAACGTATAACGTATAACGTATAACGTATAACGTATAACGTATAACGTATAACTTATAACGTATAACGTGTAACGTATAACGTGTAACGTATAACGTATAACGTATAACGTATAACGTATAACGTATAACGTAAAACGTATAACGTATAACGTATAACGTATAACGTATAACGTATAACGTATAACGTATAACGTATAACGTATAACGTATAACGTATAACGTATAACGTATAACGTATAACGTATAACGTATAACGTAGAACGTATAACGTATAACGTATAACGTATAACGTATGACGTATAACGTATAACGTACAACGTTTAACGTATAACGTATAACGTATAACGTATAACGTATAACGTATATCGTACAACGTTCAACGTATAACGTATAATGTATAATGTATAACGTATAACGTATATCGTATAACGTATAAGGTATAACGTATAACGTATAACGTATAACGTATAACGTATAACGTATAACGTATAACGTATAACGTATAACGTATAACGTATAACGTAGAACGTATAACGTATAACGTATAACGTATAACGTATGACGTATAACGTATAACGTACAACGTTTAACGTATAACGTATAACGTATAACGTATAACGTATAACGTATATCGTACAACGTTCAACGTATAACGTATAATGTATAATGTATAACGTATAACGTATATCGTATAACGTATAAGGTATAACGTATAACGTATAACGTATAACGTATAACGTATAACGTATAACGTATAACGTATAACGTATAACGTACAACGTTTAACGTATAACGTATAACGTATAACGTATAACGTATAACGTATAACGTACAACGTATAACGTATAACGTATTATATAACGTATAACGTATAACGTACAACGTTTAACGTATAACGTATAACGTATACAGTATAACGTATAACGTATAACGTGTAACGTATAACGTATAACGTATAACGCATAACGTATATCGTATAACGTATAACGTATAACGTCCAACGTATAACGTATAACGTATAACGCATAACGTATAACGTACAACGTTTAACGTATACCGTATAACGAATAACGTATAACGTATATCGCATGACGTATAACATATAACGTATAACGTATAACGTATAACGTACAACGTAGAACGTATAACGTATATCCTATAACGCATAACGTATAACGTATAACGTATAACGTATAACGTATAACGTATAACGTATAACGTATAACGTATAACGTATAACGTATAACGTAAAACGTGTAACGTATAACGTACAACGTTTAACGTTTAACGTATATCGTATAACGTATAACGTATAACGTATAACGTACAACGTTTAACGTATACCGTATAACGAATAACGTATAACGTATATCGCATGACGTATAACATATAACGTATAACGTATAACGTATAACGTATAACGTATAACGTATAACGTATAACGTATAACGTATAACGTATAACGTATAACGTATAACGTATAACGTATAACGTATAACGTATAACGTATAACGTATAACGTATAACGTATAACGTATAACGTACATCGTATAACGTATAACGTATATCCTATAACGCATAACGTATAACGTATAACGTATAACGTATAACGTATAACGTATAACGTATAACGTATAACGCATAACGTATAACGTATAACGTATAACGTATAACGTATAACGTATAACGTACAACGTTTAACGTATAACGTATAACATAGAACGTATAACGTATAACGTATAACGTATGACGTATAACGTATAACGTACAACGTTTAACGTATAACGTATAACGTATAACGTATAACGTATAACGTATATCGTACAAAGTTCAACGTATAACGTATAATGTATAACGTATAACGTATAACGTATAACGTATAAGGTATAAGGTATAACGTATAACGTATAACGTACAACGTTTAACGTATAACGTATAACGTAGAACGTATAACGTATAACGTATAACGTATAACGTATGACGTATAACGTATAACGTATAACGTATAACGTATAACGTATACAGTATAACGTATAACGTATAACGTGTAACGTATAACGTATAACGTATAACGTATAACGTATAACGTATAACGTATAACGTATAACGTATAACGTATAACGTATAACGTATAACGTATAACGAATAACGTATAACGTATAACGTATAACGTATAACGTATAACGTAGAACGTATAACGTATAACGTATAACGTATAACGTATGACGTATAACGTATAACGTACAACGTTTAACGTATAACGTATAACGTATAACGTATAACGTATAACGTATATCGTACAACGTTCAACGTATAACGTATAATGTATAATGTATAACGTATAACGTATAACGTATAACGTATAAGGTATAACGTATAACGTATAACGTATAACGTATAACGTATAACGTATAACGTATAACGTATAACGTATAACGAACAACGTTTAACGTATAACGTATAACGTATAACGTATAACGTATAACGTATAACGTACAACGTATAACGTATAACGTATTATATAACGTATAACGTATAACGTACAACGTTTAACGTATAACGTATAACGTATAACGTATAACGTACAACGTTTAACGTATAACGTATAACGTAGAACGTATAACGTATAACGTATAACGTATAACGTATGACGTATAACGTATAACGTATAACGTATAACGTATAACGTATACAGTATAACGTATAACGTATAACGTGTAACGTATAACGTATAACGTATAACGTATAACGTATAACGTATAACGTATAACGTATAACGTATAACGTATAACGTATAACGTATAACGAATAACGTATAACGTATAACGTATAACGTATAACGTAGAACGTAGAACGTATAACGTATAACGTATAACGTATAACGTATGACGTATAACGTATAACGTACAACGTTTAACGTATAACGTATAACGTATAACGTATAACGTATAACGTATATCGTACAACGTTCAACGTATAACGTATAATGTATAATGTATAACGTATAACGTATAACGTATAACGTATAAGGTATAACGTATAACGTATAACGTATAACGTATAACGTATAACGTATAACGTATAACGTATAACGTATAACGTATAACGTATAACGTATAACGTATAACGTATAACGTATAACGTATAACGTATAACGTATAACGTATAAAGTATAATGTATAACGTATAACGTATAACGTATAACGTATAACGTATAACGTATAACGTATAGCGTGTAACGTATAACGTATAACGATTAACGTAAAACGTATGACGTATTACGTATTACGTATAACGTATAACGTATAACGTATAACGTATAACGTATAACGTATAACGTATAACGTATAACGTATAACGTATAACGTATAACGCATAACGTATAACGTATAACGTATAACGTATAACGTATAACGTATAACGTACAACGTTTAACGTATAACGTATAACATAGAACGTATAACGTATAACGTATAACGTATGACGTATAACGTATAACGTACAACGTTTAACGTATAACGTATAACGTAAAACGTATAACGTATAACGTATATCGTACAAAGTTCAACGTATAACGTATAATGTATAACGTATAACGTATAACGTATAACGTATAAGGTATAAGGTATAACGTATAACGTATAACGTACAACGTTTAACGTATAACGTATAACGTGGAACGTATAACGTATAACGTATAACGTATAACGTATGACGTATAACGTATAACGTATAACGTATAACGTATAACGTATAACGTATAACGTATAACGTATACAGTATAACGTATAACGTATAACGTGTAACGTATAACGTATAACGTATAACGTATAACGTATAACGTATAACGTATAACGTATAACGTATAACGTATAACGTATAACGTATAACGAATAACGTATAACGTATAACGTATAACGTATAACGTATAACGTAGAACGTATAACGTATAACGTATAACGTATAACGTATGACGTATAACGTATAACGTACAACGTTTAACGTATAACGTATAACGTATAACGTATAACGTATAACGTATATCGTACAACGTTCAACGTATAACGTATAATGTATAATGTATAACGTATAACGTATAACGTATAACGTATAAGGTATAACGTATAACGTATAACGTATAACGTATAACGTATAACGTATAACGTATAACGTATAACGTATAACGTACAACGTTTAACGTATAACGTATAACGTATAACGTATAACGTATAACGTATAACGTACAACGTATAACGTATAACGTATTATATAACGTATAACGTATAACGTACAACGTTTAACGTATAACGTATAACGTATAACGTATAACGTATAACGTATAACGTATAACGTATAACGTATAACGTATAACGTATAACGTATAAGGTATAACGTATAACGTATAACGTATAACGTATAACGTATAACGTATAACGTATAACGTATAACGTATAACGTACAACGTTTAACGTATAACGTATAACGTATAACGTATAACGTATAACGTATAACGTACAACGTATAACATATAACGTATATCCTATAACACATAACGTATAATGTATAACGTATAATATAACGTATAACGTATAACGTATAACGTATAACGTATACAGTATAACGTATAACGTATAACGTGTAACGTATAACGTATAACGTATAACGTATAACGTATAACGTATAACGTATAACGTATAACGTATAACGTATAACGTATAACGTATAACGAATAACGTATAACGTATAACGTATAACGTATAACGTATAACGTAGAACGTATAACGTATAACGTATAACGTATAACGTATGACGTATAACGTATAACGTACAACGTTTAACGTATAACGTATAACGTATAACGTATAACGTATAACGTATATCGTACAACGTTCAACGTATAACGTATAATGTATAATGTATAACGTATAACGTATAACGTATAACGTATAAGGTATAACGTATAACGTATAACGTATAACGTATAACGTATAACGTATAACGTATAACGTATAACGTATAACGTATAACGTATAACGTATAACGTATAACGTATAACGTATAACGTATAACGTATAACGTATAACGTATAAAGTATAATGTATAACGTATAACGTATAACGTATAACGTATAACGTATAACGTATAACGTATAGCGTGTAACGTATAACGTATAACGATTAACGTAAAACGTATGACGTATTACGTATTACGTATAACGTATAACGTATAACGTATAACGTATAACGTATAACGTATAACGTATAACGTATAACGTATAACGTATAACGTATAACGCATAACGTATAACGTATAACGTATAACGTATAACGTATAACGTATAACGTACAACGTTTAACGTATAACGTATAACATAGAACGTATAACGTATAACGTATAACGTATGACGTATAACGTATAACGTACAACGTTTAACGTATAACGTATAACGTATAACGTATAACGTATAACGTATATCGTACAAAGTTCAACGTATAACGTATAATGTATAACGTATAACGTATAACGTATAACGTATAAGGTATAAGGTATAACGTATAACGTATAACGTACAACGTTTAACGTATAACGTATAACGTGGAACGTATAACGTATAACGTATAACGTATAACGTATGACGTATAACGTATAACGTATAACGTATAACGTATAACGTATAACGTATAACGTATAACGTATACAGTATAACGTATAACGTATAACGTGTAACGTATAACGTATAACGTATAACGTATAACGTATAACGTATAACGTATAACGTATAACGTATAACGTATAACGTATAACGTATAACGAATAACGTATAACGTATAACGTATAACGTATAACGTATAACGTAGAACGTATAACGTATAACGTATAACGTATAACGTATGACGTATAACGTATAACGTACAACGTTTAACGTATAACGTATAACGTATAACGTATAACGTATAACGTATATCGTACAACGTTCAACGTATAACGTATAATGTATAATGTATAACGTATAACGTATAACGTATAACGTATAAGGTATAACGTATAACGTATAACGTATAACGTATAACGTATAACGTATAACGTATAACGTATAACGTATAACGTACAACGTTTAACGTATAACGTATAACGTATAACGTATAACGTATAACGTATAACGTATAACGTACAACGTATAACGTATAACGTATTATATAACGTATAACGTATAACGTACAACGTTTAACGTATAACGTATAACGTATAACGTATAACGTATAACGTATAACGTATAACGTATAACGTATAACGTATAACGTATAACGTATAAGGTATAACGTATAACGTATAACGTATAACGTATAACGTATAACGTATAACGTATAACGTATAACGTATAACGTACAACGTTTAACGTATAACGTATAACGTATAACGTATAACGTATAACGTATAACGTACAACGTATAACATATAACGTATATCCTATAACACATAACGAATAATGTATAACGTATAATATAACGTATAACGTATAACGTATAACGTATAACGTATACCGTATAACGTATAACGTATAACGTATAACGTATAACGTATAACGTATAACGTATAACGTATAACTTATAACGTATAACGTGTAACGTATAACGTGTAACGTATAACGTATAACGTATAACGTATAACGTATAACGCATAACGTAAAACGTATAACGTATAACGTATAACGTATAACGTATAACGTATAACGTATAACGTATAACGTATAACGTATAACGTATAACGTATAACGTATAACGTATAACGTATAACGTATAACGTATAACGTATAACGTATAACGTATAACGTATAACGTATAACGTATAACGTATAACGTATAACGTATAACGTATAACGTATAACGTATAACGTATAACGTACAACGTATAACGTATAACGTATATCCTATAACGCATAACGTATAACGTATAACGTATAACGTATAACGTATAACGTATAACGTATAACGTATAACGTATAACGTATAACGTATAACGTATAACGTATAACGTATAACGTATAACGTATAACGTATAACGTATAACGTATAACGTATAACGTATAACGTACAACGTTTAACGTATAACGTATAACGTATAACGTGTAACGTATAACGTATAACGTATAACGTATAACGTATAACGTATAACGTATAACGTATGACGTATAACATATAACGTATAACGTATAACGTATAACGTATACAGTATAACGTATAACGTATAACGTGTAACGTATAACGTATAACGTATAACGTATATCGCATGACGTATAACATATAACGTATAACGTATAACGTATAACGTACAACGTATAACGTATAACGTATATCCTATAACGCATAACGTATAACGTATAACGTATAACGTATAACGTATAACGTATAACGTATAACGTATAACGTATAACGTATAACGTATAACGTAAAACGTGTAACGTATAACGTACAACGTTTAACGTTTAACGTATAACGTATAACGTATAACGTATAACGTATAACGTACAACGTTTAACGTATACCGTATAACGAATAACGTATAACGTATATCGCATGACGTATAACATATAACGTATAACGTATAACGTATAACGTATAACGTATAACGTATAACGTATAACGTATAACGTATAACGTATAACGTATAACGTATAACGTATAACGTATAACGTATAACGTATAACGTATAACGTATAACGTATAACGTATAACGTATAACGTATAGCGTATAGCGTATAACGTGTAACCTATAACGTATAACGTACAACGTCTAACGTATAACGTATAACGTATAACGTATAACGTATAACGTACAACGTATAACGTATAACGTATAACGTATAACGTACAACGTATAACGTATAACGTATAACGTATAACGTATAACGTATAACGTATAACGTATAACGTATATCGTATAACGTATAACGTATAACGTTTAACGTATAACGTATAACGTATAACGTATATCGTATAACGTATAACGTATAACGTACAACGTATAACGTATAACGTATATCCTATAACGCATAACGTATAACGTATAACGTATAACGTATAACGTATAACGTATAACGTATAACGTATAACGTATAACGTATAACGTATAACGTATAACGTATAACGTATAACGTATAACGTATAACGTATAACGTATAACGTATAACGTATAACGTATAACGTATAACGTATAACGTATAACGTATAACGTATAACGTATAACGTATAACGTACAACGTTTAACGTATACCGTATAACGAATAACGTATAACGTATATCGCATGACGTATAACATATAACGTATAACGTATAACGTATAACGTATAACGTATAACGTATAACGTATAACGTATAACGTATAACGTATAACGTATAATGTATAACGTATAACGTATAACGTATAACGTATAACGTATAACGTATAACGTATAACGTATAACGTATAGCGTATAACGTGTAACGTATAACGTATAACGTACAACGTCTAACGTATAACGTATAACGTATAACGTATAACGTATAACGTACAACGTATAACGTATAACGTATAACGTATAACGTACAACGTATAACGTATAACGTATAACGTATAACGTATAACGTATAACGTATAACGTATATCGTATAACGTATAACGTATAACGTTTAACGTATAACGTATAACGTATAACGTATAACGTATAACGTACAACGTTTAACGTATAACGTATAACGTATAACGTGTAACGTATAACGTATATCGTATAACGTATAACGTATAACGTATAACGTATAACGTATGACGTATAACGTATAACGTATAACGTATAACGTATAACGTATACAGTATAACGTATAACGTATAACGTGTAACGTATAACGTATAACGTATAACGTATAACGTATAACGTATAACGTATAACGTATAACGTCCACGTATAACGTATAACGTAAAACGTGTAACGTATAACGTACAACGTTTAACGTTTAACGTATAACGTATAACGTATAACGTATAACGTATAACGTACAACGTTTAACGTATACCGTATAACGAATAACGTATAACGTATATCGCATGACGTATAACATATAACGTATAACGTATAACGTATAACGTATAACGTATAACGTATAACGTATAACGTATAACGTATAACGTATAACGTATAACGTATAACGTATAACGTATAACGTATAACGTATAACGTATAACGTATAACGTATAACGTATAACGTATAACGTATAGCGTATAGCGTATAACGTGTAACCTATAACGTATAACGTACAACGTCTAACGTATAACGTATAACGTATAACCTATAACGTATAACGTACAACGTATAACGTATAACGTATAACGTATAACGTACAACGTATAACGTATAACGTATAACGTATAACGTATAACGTATAACGTATAACGTATAACGTATATCGTATAACGTATAACGTATAACGTTTAACGTATAACGTATAACGTATAACGTATATCGTATAACGTATAACGTATAACGTACAACGTATAACGTATAACGTATATCCTATAACGCATAACGTATAACGTATAACGTATAACGTATAACGTATAACGTATAACGTATAACGTATAACGTATAACGTCTAACGTATAACGTATAACGTATAACGTATAACGTATAACGTATAACGTATAACGTATAGCGTGTAACGTATAACGTATAACGATTAACGTAAAACGTATGACGTATTACATATTACGTATAACGTATAACGTATAACGTATAACGTATAACGTATAACGTATAACGTATAACGTATAACGTATAACGCATAACGTATAACGTATAACGTAGAACGTATAACGTATAACGTATAACGTATAACGTATAACGTATAACGTATAACGTATAACGTATAACGTATAACGTATAACGTATAACGTATAACGTATAACGTATAACGTATAACGTATAACGTATAACGTATACAGTATAACGTATAACGTATAACGTATAACGTACAACGTTTAACGTACAACGTATAACGTAGAACGTATAACGTATAACGTATAACGTATAACGTATGACGTATAACGTATAACGTATAACGTATAACGTATAACGTATACAGTATAACGTACAACGTATAACGTATAACGTATAACGTATAACGTGTAACATATAACGTATAACGTATAACGTATAACGTATAACGTATAACGTATAACGTATAACGTATAACGTATAACGTAGAACGTATAACGTACAACGTATAACGTATAACGTATAACGTATAACGTATGACGTATAACGTATAACGTATAACGTATAACGTACAACGTATAACGTATACAGTATAACGTATAACGTATAACGTGTAACGTATAACGTATAACGTATAACGTATAACGTATAACGTATAACGTATAACGTAGAACGTATAACGTCCAACGTATAACGTATAACGTATAACGTATAACGTATAACGTACAACGTTTAACGTATACCGTATAACGAATAACGTATAACGTATATCGCATGACGTATATCATATAACGTATAACGTATAACGTATAACGTACAACGTATAACGTATAACGTATATCGTATAACGTATAACGTACAACGTATAACGTATAACGTATATCCTATAACGCATAACGTATAACGTATAACGTATAACGTATAACGAATAACGTATAACGTATAACGTGTAACGTATAACGTATAACGTATAACGTCTAACGTATAACGTATAACGTATAACGTATAACGTATAACGTATAACGTATAACGTATAACGTATAACGTATAACGTATAACGTACAACGTATAACGTATAACGTATATCCTACAACGCATAACGTATAACGTATAACGTATAACGTATAACATATAACGTATAACGTATAACATATAACGTATAACGTATAACGTATAACGTATAACCTATAACGTATAACGTATAACGTATAACGTACAACGTTTAACGTATAACGTATAACGTATAACGTATAACGTATAACGTATAACGTACAACGTATAACGTATAACGTATAACGTATAACGTATAACGTATAACGTATGTCGTATAACGTATAACGTATAACGTATAACGTATAACGTATAACGTATAACGTATAATGTATAACGTATAACGTATAACGTATAACGTATAACGTATAACGTATAACGTATAACGTATAACGTATAACGTATAACGTATAACGTATAACGTATAACGTACAACGTATAACGTATAACGTATAACGTATAACGTATATCCTATAACGCATAACGTATAACGTATAACGTATAACGTATAACGTATAACGTATAACGTATAACGTACAACGTTTAACGTATACCGTATAACGAATAACGTATAACGTATATCGCATGACGTATATCATATAACGTATAACGTATAACGTATAACGTACAACGTATAACGTATAACGTATATCGTATAACGTACAACGTTTAACGTATAACGTATAACGTATAACGTATAACGTATAACGTATAACGTATAACGTACAACGTATAACGTATAACGTATAACTTATAACGTATAACGTACAACGCGTAACGTATAACGTATAACGTATAACGTATAACGTATAACGTATAACGTACAACGTATAACGTATAACGTATAACGTATACCGTATAACGAATAACGTATAACGCATAACGTATAACGTACAACGTTTAACGTATAACGTACAACGTTTAACGTATAACGTATAACGTATAACGTATAACGTATAACGTATAACGTATAACGTATAACGTATAACGTACAACGTATAACGTATAACGTATATCCTATAACGCATAACGTATAACGTATAACGTGTAACGTATAACGTATAACGTATAACGTATAACGTATAACGTATATCCTATAACGCATAACGTACAACGTTTAACGTATAACGTATAACGTATAACGTATAACGTATAACGTATAACGTATAACGTATAACGTATAACGTATAACGTATAACGTATAACGTACAACGTATAACGTATAACGTATATCCTATAACGCATAACGTATAACGTATAACGTATAACGTATAACGTATAACGTATAACGTATAACGTATATCCTATAACGCATAACGTATAACGTATAACGTATAACGTATAACGTATAACGTATAACGTATACCGTATAACGAATAACGTATAACGCATAACGTATAACGTACAACGTTTAACGTATAACGTATAACGTAGAACGTATAACGTATAACGTATAACGTATAACGTATGACGTATAACGTATAACGTACAACGTTTAACGTATAACGTATAACGTATAACGTATAACGTATAACGTATATCGTACAACGTTCAACGTATAACGTATAATGTATAACGCATAACGTATAACGTATAACGTATAAGGTATAACGTATAACGTATAACGTATAACGTATAACGTATAACGTATAACGTATAACGTATAACGTTTAACGTATAACGTATAACGTATAACGTATAACGTATAACGTATAACGTATAACGTACAACGTATAACGTATAACGTATAACATATAACGTATAACTTATAACATATAACGTACAACGTATAACGTATAACGTATATCCTATAACGCATAACGTATAACGTATAACGTATAACGTATAACGTATAACGTATAACGTATAACGTATAACGTATAACGTATAACGTATAACGTATAACGTATAACGTATACAGTATAACGTATAACGTATAACGTGTCACGTATAACGTATAACGTATAACGAATAACGTATAACGTATAACGTATAACGTATAACGTATAACGTATAACGTATAACGTATAACGTATAACGTATAACGTATAACGTATGGCGTATAACGTATTTCGTATAACGTATAACGTCCAACGTATAACATATAACGTACAACGTATAACGTATAACGTACAACGTTTAACGTATACCGTATAACGAATAACGTATAACGTATATCGCATGACGTATAACATATAACGTATAACGTATAACGTATAACGTACAACGTATAACGTATAACGTATATCCTATAACGCATAACGTATAACGTATAACGTATAACGTATAACGTATAACGTATAACGTATAACGTATAACGTATAACGTATAACGTATAACGTATAACGTGTAACGAATAACGTATAACGTATATCGCATGACGTATAACATATAACGTATAACGTATAACGTACAACGTATAACGTATAATGTATATCCTATAACGCATAACGTATAACGTATAACGTATAACGTATAACGTATAACGTATAACGTATAACGTATAACGTATAACGTATATCGTATAACGTATAACGTACAACGTTTAACGTATAACGTATAACGTATAACGTATAACGTATAACGTATAACGTATAACGTATAACGTATAACGTATAACGTATAACGTATAACGTATAACGTACAACGTATAACGTATAACGTATATCCTATAACGCATAACGTATAACGTATAACGTATAACGTATAACGTATAACATATAACGTATAACGTATAACGTATAACGTATAACGTATAACGTATAACGTATAACGTATAACGTATAACGTATAACGTATAACGTACAACGTTTAACGTATAACGTATAACGTATAACGTATAACGTATAACGTATAACGTATAACGTATAACGTATAACGTATAACGTATAACGTATAACGTATAACGTATAACGTATAACGTACAACGTATAACGTATAACGTATAACGTACAACGTATATCCTATAACGCATAACGTATAACGTATAACGTATAACGTATAACGTATAACGTATAACGTATAACGTATAACGTATAACGTATGTCGTATAACGTATAAGGTATAACGTATAACGTATAACGTATAACGTATAACGTATAACGTATAACGTATAACGTATAACGTACAACGTTTAACGTATAACGTATAACGTATAACGTATAACGTATAACGTATAACGTATAACGTACAACGTATAACGTATAACGTATAACGTATAACGTATAACGTACAACGCGTAACGTATAACGTATAACGTATAACGTATAACGTATAACGTATAACGTACAACGTATAACGTATAACGTATATCCTATAACACATAACGTATAACGTATAACGTATAACGTATAACGTATAACGTATAACGTATAACGTATGTCGTATAACGTATAACGTATAACGTATAACGTATAACGTATAACGTATAACGTATAATGTATAACGTATAACGTATAACGTATAACGTATAACGTATAACGTATAACGTATCACGTATAACGTATAACGTATAGCGTCTAACGTATAACGTATAACGTACAACGTATAACGTATAACGTATAACTTATAACGTATAATGTATAACGTATAACGTATAACGTATAACGTATAACGTATAACGTATGACGTATAACGTATAACGTATAACGTATAACGTATAACGTATAACGTATAACGTATAACGTATAACGTATAACGTATAACGTATAACGTATAACGTATAACGTATAACGTATAACGTATAACGTATAACGTATAACGTATAACGTATAGCGTGTAACGTATAACGTATAACGTACAACGTATAACGTATAACGTATATCCTATAACGCATAACGTATAACGTATAACGTATAACGTATAACGTATAACGTATAACGAATAACGTATAACGTATAACGTATAACGTATAACGTATAACGTATGACGTATAACGTATAACGTATAACGTATAACGTATAACGTATAACGTATAACGTATACAGTATAACGTATAACGTATAACGTGTAACGTATAACGTATAACGTATAACGTATAACGTACAACGTTTAACGTATAACGTATAACGTAGAACGTATAACGTATAACGTGTAACGTAAAACGTATAACGTATAACGTATAACGTATAACGTATAACGTATTACGTATAACGTATAACGTAGAATGTATAACGTACAACGTATAACGTATAACGTACAACGTATAACGTATAACGTATATCTTATAACGCGTAACGTATAACGTATAACGTGTAACGTATAACGTATAACGTATAACGTATAACGTATAACGTATAACGTATAACGTATAACGTATAACGTATAACGTATAACGTATAACGTATAACGTATAACGTATAACGTATAACGTATAACGTATAACGTATAACGTATAACGTACAACGTTTAACGTATAACGTATAACGTAGAACGTATAACGTATAACGTATAACGTATAACGTATGACGTATAACGTATAACGTATAACGTATAACGTATGACGTATAACGTATAACGTATAACGTATAACGTATAACGTATACAGTATAACGTATAACGTATAACGTGTAACGTATAACGTATAACGTATAGCGTATAACGTACAACGTTTAACGTATAACGTATAACGTAGAACGTATAACGTATAACGTATAACGTATAACGTATGACGTATAACGTATAACGTATAACGTATAACGTATAACGTATACAGTATAACGTATAACGTATAACGTATAACGTATAACGTATACAGTATAACGTATAACGTATAACGTGTAACGTATAACGTATAACGTATAACGTATAACGTATAACGTATAACGTATAACGTATAACGTATAACGTATAACGTATAACGTATAACGTATACAGTATAACGTATAACGTATAACGTATAACGTATAACGTATACAGTATAACGTATAACGTATAACGTGTAACGTATAACGTATAACGTATAACGTATAACGTATAACGTATAACGTATAACGTATAACGTATAACGTAGAACGTATAACGTACAACGTATAACGTATAACGTACAACGTATAACGTATAACGTATATCCTATAACGCGTAACGTATAACGTATAACGTGTAACGTATAACGTATAACGTATAACGTATAACGTGTAACGAATAACGTATAACGTATAACGTATAACGTACAACGTTTAACGTATAACGTATAACGTAGAACGTATAACGTATAACGTATAACGTATAACGTATAACGTATAACGTATACAGTATAACGTATAACGTATAACGTGTAACGTATAACGTATAACGTATAACGTATAACGTATGACGTATAACGTATAACGCACAACGTTTAACGTATAATGTATAACGTAGAACGTATAACGTACAGCGTATAACGTATAACGTATAACGTACAACGTACAACGTATAACGTATAACGTATATCCTATAACGCATAACGTATAACGTATAACGTATAACGTATAACGTATAACGTATAACGTATAACGTATAACGTATGTCGTATAACGTATTACGTATAATGTATAACGTATAACGTATAACGTATAACGTATAATGTATAACGTATAACGTATAACGTATAACGTATAACGTATAACGTATAACGTATAACGTATAACGTATACCGTATAACGTATAACGTATAACGTATAACGTATAACGTATAACGTACAACGTATAACGTATAACGTATAACGTATAATGTTTATCCTATAACGCATAACGTATAACGTATAACGTATAACGTATAACGTATAACGTATAACGTATAACGTATAACGTATAACGTATAACGTATAACGTATAACGTATAACGTATAACGTATAACGTATAACGTATAACGTATAACGTATAACGTATAACGTATAACGTGTAACGTATACAGTATAACGTATAACGTATAACGTGTAACGTATAACGTATAACGTATAACGTATAACGTATAACGTATAACGTATAACGTATAACGTATAACGTATAACGTATAACGTATAACGTATAACGTATAACGTATAACGTATGACGTATAACGTATAACGTATAACGTATAACGTCCAACGTATAACGTATAACGTATAACGTATAACGTATAACGTATAACGTACAACGTTTAACGTATACCGTATAACGAATATCGTATAACGTATATCGCATGACGTATAACATATAACGTATAACGTATAACGTATAACGTATAACGTACAACGTATAACGTATAACGTATATCCTATAACGCATAACGTATAACGCATAACGTATAACGTATAACGTATAACGTATAACGTATAACGTATAACGTATAACGTATAACGTATAGCGTGTAATGTATAACGTATAAAGTATAAAGTATAACGTATAACGTATAACGTATAACGTATAACGTATAACGAATAACGTATAACGTATAACGTATAACGTATAACGTATAGCGTATAAAGTATAACGTATAACGTATAACGTACAACGTCTAACGTGTAACGTATAACGTATAACGTATAACGTATAACGTATAACGTATAACGTATAACGTATAACGTATAACGTATAACGTATACAGTATAACGTATAACGTATAACGTATAACGTATAACGTATACAGTATAACGTATAACGTATAACGTGTAACGTATAACGTATAACGTATAACGTATAACGTATAACGTATAACGTATAACGTATAACGTATAACGTATAACGTATAACGTAGAACGTATAACGTACAACGTATAACGTATAACGTACAACGTATAACGTATAACGTATATCCTATAACGCGTAACGTATAACGTATAACGTGTAACGTATAACGTATAACGTATAACGTATAACGTATAACGTATAACGAATAACGTATAACGTATAACGTATAACGTACAGCGTTTAACGTATAACGTATAACGTAGAACGTATAACGTATAACGTATAACGTATAACGTATAACGTATAACGTATACAGTATAACGTATAACGTATAACGTGTAACGTATAACGTATAACGTATAAAGTATAACGTATAACGTATAACGTATAACGTATAACGTATAACGTATAACGTATAACGTATAACGTATAACGTATAACGTATAACGTATAACGTATAACGTATGGCGTATAACGTATAACGTATAACGTATAACGTATACAGTATAACGTATAACGTATAACGTATAACGTATAACGTATACAGTTTAACGTATGACGTATAACGTATAACGTACAACGTTTAACGTATAACGTATAACGTATAACGTATAACGTATAACGTATAACGTATATCGTACAACGTTCAACGTATAACGTATAATGTATAACGTATAACGTATAACGTATAACGTATAAGGTATAACGTATTACGTATAACGTACAACGTTTAACGTATAACGTATAACGTAGAACGTATAACGTATAACGTATAACGTATAACGTATGACGTATAACGTATAACGTATAACGTATAACGTACAACGTATAACGTATAACGTATATCCTATAACGCATAACGTATAACGTATAACGTATAACGTATAACGTATAACGTATAACGTATAACGTATAACGTATAACGTATAACGTATAACGTATAACGTATAACGTATAACGTATAACGTATGACGTATAACGTATAACGTACAACGTTTAACGTATAATGTATAACGTAGAACGTATAACGTACAGCGTATAACGTATAACGTATAACGTACAACGTACAACGTATAACGTATAACGTATATCCTATAACGCATAACGTATAACGTATAACGTATAACGTATAACGTATAACGTATAACGTATAACGTATAACGTATGTCGTATAACGTATTACGTATAACGTATAACGTATAACGTATAACGTATAACGTATAATGTATAACGTATAACGTATAACGTATAACGTATAACGTATAACGTATAACGTATAACGTATAACGTATACCGTATAACGTATAACGTATAACGTATAACGTATAACGTATAACGTACAACGTATAACGTATAACGTATAACGTATAACGTTTATCCTATAACGCATAACGTATAACGTATAACGTATAACGTATAACGTATAACGTATAACGTATAACGTATAACGTATAACGTATAACGTATAACGTATAACGTATAACGTATAACGTATAACGTATAACGTATAACGTATAACGTATACAGTATAACGTATAACGTATAACGTGTAACGTATAACGTATAACGTATAACGTATAACGTATAACGTATAACGTATAACGTATAACGTATAACGTATAACGTATAACGTATAACGTATAACGTATGGCGTATAACGTATAACGTATAACGTATAACGTCCAACGTATAACGTATAACGTATAACGTATAACGTATAATGTACAACGTTTAACGTATACCGTATAACGAATAACGTATAACGTATATCGCATGACGTATAACATATAACGTATAACGTATAACGTATAACGTACAACGTATAACGTATAACGTATATCCTATAACGCATAACGTATAACGCATAACGTATAACGTATAACGTATACAGTATAACGTATAACGTATAACGTGTAACGTATAACGTATAACGTATAACGAATAACGTATAACGTATAACGTATAACGTATAACGTATAACGTATAACGTATAACGTATAACGTATAACGAATAACGTATAACGTATAACGTATAACGTACAACGTTTAACGTATAACGTATAACGTAGAACGTATAACGTATAACGTATAACGTATAACGTATGACGTATAACGTATAACGTACAACGTTTAACGTATAACGTATAACGTATAACGTATAACGTATAACGTATATCGTACAACGTTCAACGTATAACGTATAATGTACAACGTATAACGTATAACGTATAACGTATAAGGTATAACGTATAACGTATAACGTATAACGTATAACGTATAACGTATAACGTATAACGTATAACGTACAACGTATAACGTATAACGTATATCCTATAACGCATAACGTATAACGTATAACGTATAACGTATAACGTATAACGTATAACGTATAACGTATAACGTATAACGTATAACGTATAACGTATAACGTATAACGTATAACGTATAACGTATAACGTATAACGTATAACGTATAACGTATAACGTATAACGTACAACGTTTAACGTATAACGTATAACGTAGAACGTATAACGTATAACGTATAACGTATAACGTATGACGTATAACGTATAACGTACAACGTTTAACGTATAATGTATAACGTAGAACGTATAACGTACAACGTATAACGTATAACGTATAACGTACAACGTACAACGTATAACGTATAACGTATATCCTATAACGCATAACGTATAACGTATAACGTATAACGTATAACGTATAACGTATAACGTATAACGTATAACGTATAACGTATGTCGTATAACGTATTACGTATAACGTATAACGTATAACGTATAACGTATAACGTATAACGTATAACGTATAACGTATAACGTATAACGTATAACGTATAACGTATAACGTATAACGTACAACGTATAACGTATAACGTATAACGTATAACGTATAACGTATAACGTATAACGTATAACGTATAACGTATAACGTATAACGTATAACGTATAACGTATAACGTACAACGTATAACGTATAACGTATAACGTATAACGTATATCCTATAACGCATAACGTATAACGTATAACGTATAACGTATAACGTATAACGTATAACGTATAACGTATAACGTATAACGTATAACGTATAACGTATAACGTATAACGTATACAGTATAACGTATAACGTATAACGTGTAACGTATAACGTATAACGTATAACGTATAACGTATAACGTATACAGTATAACGTATAACGTATAACGTGTAACGTATAACGTATAACGTATAACGAATAACGTATAACGTATAACGTATAACGTATAACGTATAACGTATAACGTATAACGTATAACGTATAACGAATAACGTATAACGTATAACGTATAACGTACAACGTTTAACGTATAACGTATAACGTAGAACGTATAACGTATAACGTATAACGTATAACGTATGACGTATAACGTATAACGTACAACGTTTAACGTATAACGTATAACGTATAACGTATAACGTATAACGTATATCGTACAACGTTCAACGTATAACGTATAATGTACAACGTATAACGTATAACGTATAACGTATAAGGTATAACGTATAACGTATAACGTATATCGTATAACGTATAACGTATAACGTATAACGTACAACGTATAACGTATATCCTATAACGCATAACGTATAACGTATAACGTATAACGTATAACGTATAACGTATAACGTATAACGTATAACGTATAACGTATAACGTATAACGTATAACGTATAACGTATAACGTATAACGTATAACGTATAACGTATAACGTATAACGTATAACGTACAACGTTTAACGTATAACGTATAACGTAGAACGTATAACGTATAACGTATAACGTATAACGTATGACGTATAACGTATAACGTACAACGTTTAACGTATAATGTATAACGTAGAACGTATAACGTACAACGTATAACGTATAACGTATAACGTACAACGTACAACGTATAACGTATAACGTATAACGTATAACGTATAACGTATAACGTATAACGTACAACGTATAACGTATAACGTATAACGTATAACGTATATCCTATAACGCATAACGTATAACGTATAACGTATAACGTATAACGTATAACGTATAACGTATAACGTATAACGTATAACGTATAACGTATAACATATAACGTATACAGTATAACGTATAACGTATAACGTGTAACGTATAACGTATAACGTATAACGTATATCGTATAACGTATACAGTATAACGTATAACGTATAACGTGTAACGTATAACGTATAACGTATAACGAATAACGTATAACGTATAACGTATAACGTATAACGTATAACGTATAACGTATAACGTATAACGTATAACGTATAACGAATAACGCATAACGTATAACGTATAACGTACAACGTTTAACGTATAACGTATAACGTAGAACGTATAACGTATAACGTATAACGTATACAGTATAACGTATAACGTATAACGTACAACGTTTAACGTATAACGTATAACGTAGAACGTATAACGTATAACGTATAACGTATAACGTATAACGTATAACGTATAACGTATAACGTATAACGTATAACGTATAACGTGTAACGTATAACGTATAACGTATAACGTATAACGTATAACGTATAACGTATAACGTATAACGTATAACGTACAACGTATAACTTATAACGTATATCCTATAACGCATAACGTATAACGTATAACGTATAACGTATAACGTATAACGTATAACGTATAACGTATAACGTATAACGTATAACGTATAACGTATAACATATAACGTATAACGTATAACGCATAACGTATAACGTATAACCTATGACGTATAACGTATAACGTATAACGTATAACTAATAACGTATAACGTATAACGTATAACGTATAACGTATAACGTATAACGTATAACGTATAACGTACAACGTATAACGTATAACTTACAACGTTTAACGTATAACGTATAACGTAGAACGTATAACGTATAACGTATAACGAATAACGTATGACGTATAACGTATAACGTAGAACGTTTAACGAATAATGTATAACGTAGAACGTATAACGTACAACGTATAACGTATAACGTATAACGTACAACGTATAACGTATAACGTATATCCTATAACGCATAACGTATAACGTATAACGTATAACGTATAACGTATAACGTATAACGTATAACGTATAACGTATAACGTATAACGTATAACGTATAACGTATAACGTATGTCGTATAAAGTATAACGTATAACGTATAACGTATAACGTATAACGTATAACGTATAATGTATAACGTATAACGTATAACGTATAACGTATAACGTATAACGTATAACGTATAACGTATAACGTATAACGTATAACGTATAACGTATAACGTATATCCTATAACGCATAACGTATAACGTATAACGTACAACGTATAACGTATAACGTATAACGTATAACGTATAACGTATAACGTATAACGCATAACGTATAACGTATAACGTATAACGTATAACGTATAACGTATAACGTATAACGTATAACGTATAACGTATAACGTATAACGTATAACGTATAACGTATAACGTATAACGTATAACGTATAACGTATAACGTACAACGTTTAACGTATAACGTATAACGTAGAACGTATAACGTATAACGTATAACGTATAACGTATGACGTATAACGTATAACGTACAACGTTTAACGTATAACGTATAACGTAGAACGTATAACGTACAACGTATAACGTATAACGTACAACGTATAACGTATAACGTATATCCTATAACGCATAACGTATAACGTATAACGTATAACGTATAACGTATAACGTATAACGTATAACGTATAACGTATAACGTATAACGTATAACGAATAACGTATGACGTATAACGTATAACGTACAACGTTTAACGTATAACGTATAACGTAGAACGTATAACGTATAACGAATAACGTATAACGTATAACGTATAACGTACAACGTATAACGTATAACGTATAACGTATAACGTAGAACGTATTACGTATAACGTATAACGTACAACGTTTAACGTATAACGTATAACGTAGAACGTATAACGTACAACGTATAACGTATAACGTATAACTTATAACGTATAACGTATAACGTATAACGTATAACGTATAACGTATAACGTATAACGTATAACGTATAACGTATAGCGTATAACGTATAACGTATAACGTACAACGTCCAACGTATAACGTATAACGTATAACGTATAACGTATAACGTACAACGTTTAACGTATACCGTATAACGCATAACGTATAACGTATAACCTATGACGTATAACGTATAACGTATAACGTATAACTAATAACGTATAACGTATAACGTATAACGTATAACGTATAACGTATAACGTATAACGTACAACGTATAACGTATAACTTACAACGTTTAACGTATAACGTATAACGTAGAACGTATAACGTATAACGTATAACGTATAACGTATGACGTATAACGTATAACGTACAACGTTTAACGAATAATGTATAACGTAGAACGTATAACGTTCAACGTATAACGTATAACGTATAACGTACAACGTATAACGTATAACGTATATCCTATAACGCATAACGTATAACGTATAACGTATAACGTATAACGTATAACGTATAACGTATAACGTATAACGTATAACGTATAACGTATAACGTATAACGTATGTTGTATAAAGTATAACGTATAACGTATAACGTATAACGTATAACGTATAACGTATAATGTATAACGTATAACGTATAACGTACAACGTATAACGTATAACGTATAACGTATAACGTAGAACGTATTACGTATAACGTATAACGTACAACGTTTAACGTATAACGTATAACGTAGAACGTATAACGTACAACGTATAACGTATAACGTATAACTTATAACGTATAACGTATAACGTATAACGTATAACGTATAACGTATAACGTATAACGTATAACGTATAACGTATAGCGTATAACGTATAACGTATAACGTACAACGTCCAACGTATAACGTATAACGTATAACGTATAACGTATAACGTAGAACGTATAACGTATAACGTATAACGTATAACGTATGACGTATAACGTATAACGTATAACGTATAACGTATGACGTATAACGTATAACGTATAACGTATAACGTATAACGTATACAGTATAACGTATAACGTATAACGTGTAACGTATAACGTATAACGTATAGCGTATAACGTACAACGTTTAACGTATAACGTATAACGTAGAACGTATAACGTATAACGTATAACGTATAACGTATGACGTATAACGTATAACGTATAACGTATAACGTATAACGTATACAGTATAACGTATAACGTATAACGTATAACGTATAACGTATACAGTATAACGTATAACGTATAACGTGTAACGTATAACGTATAACGTATAACGTATAACGTATAACGTATAACGTATAACGTATAACGTATAACGTATACAGTATAACGTATAACGTATAACGTATAACGTATAACGTATACAGTATAACGTATAACGTATAACGTGTAACGTATAACGTATAACGTATAACGTATAACGTATAACGTATAACGTATAACGTATAACGTATAACGTAGAACGTATAACGTACAACGTATAACGTATAACGTACAACGTATAACGTATAACGTATATCCTATAACGCGTAACGTATAACGTATAACGTGTAACGTATAACGTATAACGTATAACGTATAACGTATAACGAATAACGTATAACGTATAACGTATAACGTACAACGTTTAACGTATAACGTATAACGTAGAACGTATAACGTATAACGTATAACGTATAACGTATAACGTATAACGTATACAGTATAACGTATAACGTATAACGTGTAACGTATAACGTATAACGTATAACGTATAACGTATGACGTATAACGTATAACGTACAACGTTTAACGTATAATGTATAACGTAGAACGTATAACGTACAGCGTATAACGTATAACGTATAACGTACAACGTACAACGTATAACGTATAACGTATATCCTATAACGCATAACGTATAACGTATAACGTATAACGTATAACGTATAACGTATAACGTATAACGTATAACGTATGTCGTATAACGTATTACGTATAATGTATAACGTATAACGTATAACGTATAACGTATAATGTATAACGTATAACGTATAACGTATAACGTATAACGTATAACGTATAACGTATAACGTATAACGTATACCGTATAACGTATAACGTATAACGTATAACGTATAACGTATAACGTACAACGTATAACGTATAACGTATAACGTATAACGTTTATCCTATTACGCATAACGTATAACGTATAACGTATAACGTATAACGTATAACGTATAACGTATAACGTATAACGTATAACGTATAACGTATAACGTATAACGTATAACGTATAACGTATAACGTATAACGTATAACGTATAACGTATAACGTATAACGTATAACGTATAACGTGTAACGTATACAGTATAACGTATAACGTATAACGTGTAACGTATAACGTATAACGTATAACGTATAACGTATAACGTATAACGTATAACGTATAACGTATAACGTATAACGTATAACGTATAACGTATAACGTATAACGTATGACGTATAACGTATAACGTATAACGTATAACGTCCAACGTATAACGTATAACGTATAACGTATAACGTATAACGTATAACGTACAACGTTTAACGTATACCGTATAACGAATATCGTATAACGTATATCGCATGACGTATAACATATAACGTATAACGTATAACGTATAACGTACAACGTATAACGTATAACGTATATCCTATAACGCATAACGTATAACGCATAACGTATAACGTATAACGTATAACGTATAACGTATAACGTATAACGTATAACGTATAACGTATAGCGTGTAATGTATAACGTATAAAGTATAACGTATAACGTATAACGTACAACGTCTAACGTGTAACGTATAACGTATAGCGTATAACGTATAACGTATAACGTATAACGTATAACGTATAACGTATACCGTATACAGTATAACGTATAACGTATAACGTATAACGTATAACGTATAACGTAGAACGTATAACGTACAACGTATAACGTATAACGTACAACGTATAACGTATAACGTATATCCTATAACGCGTAACGTATAACGTATAACGTGTAACGTATAACGTATAACGTATAACGTATAACGTATAACGAATAACGTATAACGTATAACGTATAACGTACAACGTTTAACGTATAACGTATAACGTAGAACGTATAACGTATAACGTATAACGTATAACGTATAACGTATAACGTATACAGTATAACGTATAACGTATAACGTGTAACGTATAACGTATAACGTATAAAGTATAACGTATAACGTATAACGTATAACGTATAACGTATAACGTATAACGTATAACGTATAACGTATAACGTATAACGTATAACGTATAACGTATGGCGTATAACGTATAACGTATAACGTATAACGTATACAGTATAACGTATAACGTATAACGTATAACGTATAACGTATACAGTTTAACGTATGACGTATAACGTGTAACGTACAACGTTTAACGTATAACGTATAACGTATAACGTATAACGTATAACGTATAACGTATATCGTACAACGTTCAACGTATAACGTATAATGTATAACGTATAACGTATAACGTATAACGTATAAGGTATAACGTATTACGTATAACGTACAACGTTTAACGTATAACGTATAACGTAGAACGTATAACGTATAACGTATAACGTATAACGTATGACGTATAACGTATAACGTATAACGTATAACGTACAACGTATAACGTATAACGTATATCCTATAACGCATAACGTATAACGTATAACGTATAACGTATAACGTATAACGTATAACGTATAACGTATAACGTATAACGTATAACGTATAACGTATAACGTATAACGTATAACGTATAACGTATGACGTATAACGTATAACGTACAACGTTTAACGTATAATGTATAACGTAGAACGTATAACGTACAGCGTATAACGTATAACGTATAACGTACAACGTACAACGTATAACGTATAACGTATATCCTATAACGCATAACGTATAACGTATAACGTATAACGTATAACGTATAACGTATAACGTATAACGTATAACGTATAACGTATGTCGTATAACGTATTACGTATAACGTATAACGTATAACGTATAACGTATAACGTATAATGTATAACGTATAACGTATAACGTATAACGTATAACGTATAACGTATAACGTATAACGTACAACGTATAACGTATAATGTATATCCTATAACGTATAACGTACAACGTATAACGTATAATGTATATCCTATAACGCATAACGTATAACGTATAACGTATAACGTATAACGTATAACGTATAACGTATAGCGTCTAACGTATAACGTATAACGTACAACGTTTATCCTATAACGCATAACGTATAACGTATAACGTATAACGTATAACGTATAACGTATAACGTATAACGTATAACGTATAACGTATGACGTATAACGTATAACGTACAACGTTTAACGTATAATGTATAACGTAGAACGTATAACGTACAGCGTATAACGTATAACGTATAACGTACAACGTACAACGTATAACGTATAACGTTTATCCTATAACGCATAACGTATAACGTATAACGTATAACGTATAACGTATAACGTATAACGTATAACGTATAACGTATAACGTATAACGTATAACGTATAACGTATAACGTATAACGTATAACGTATAACGTATAACGTATAACGTATAACGTATAACGTATAACGTATACAGTATAACGTATAACGTATAACGTGTAACGTATAACGTATAACGTATAACGTATAACGTATAACGTATAACGTATAACGTATAACGTATAACGTATAACGTATAACGTATAACGTATAACGTATGGCGTATAACGTATAACGTATAACGTATAACGTCCAACGTATAACGTATAACGTATAACGTATAACGTATAACGTACAACGTTTAACGTATACCGTATAACGAATAACGTATAACGTATATCGCATGACGTATAACATATAACGTATAACGTATAACGTATAACGTACAACGTATAACGTATAACGTATATCCTATAACGCATAACGTATAACGCATAACGTATAACGTATAACGTATACAGTATAACGTATAACGTATAACGTGTAACGTATAACGTATAACGTATAACGAATAACGTATAACGTATAACGTATAACGTATAACGTATAACGTATAACGTATAACGTATAACGTATAACGAATAACGTATAACGTATAACGTATAACGTACAACGTTTAACGTATAACGTATAACGTAGAACGTATAACGTATAACGTATAACGTATAACGTATGACGTATAACGTATAACGTACAACGTTTAACGTATAACGTATAACGTATAACGTACAACGTATAACGTATATCGTACAACGTTCAACGTATAACGTATAATGTACAACGTATAACGTATAACGTATAACGTATAAGGTATAACGTATAACGTATAACGTATAACGTATAACGTATAACGTATAACGTATAACGTATAACGTACAACGTATAACGTATAACGTATATCCTATAACGCATAACGTATAACGTATAACGTATAACGTATAACGTATAACGTATAACGTATAACGTATAACGTATAACGTATAACGTATAACGTATAACGTATAACGTATAACGTATAACGTATAACGTATAACGTATAACGTATAACGTATAACGTATAACGTATAACGTACAACGTATAACGTATAACGTATAACGTAGAACGTATAACGTATAACGTATAACGTATAACGTATGACGTATAACGTATAACGTACAACGTTTAACGTATAATGTATAACGTAGAACGTATAACGTACAACGTATAACGTATAACGTATAACGTACAACGTACAACGTATAACGTATAACGTATATCCTATAACGCATAACGTATAACGTATAACGTATAACGTATAACGTATAACGTATAACGTATAACGTATAACGTATAACGTATGTCGTATAACGTATTACGTATAACGTATAACGTATAACGTATAACGTATAACGTATAATGTATAACGTATAACGTATAACGTATAACGTATAACGTATAACGTATAACGTATAACGTATAACGTATAACGTATAACGTATAACGTATAACGTACAACGTATAACGTATAACGTATAACGTATAACGTATATCCTATAACGCATAACGTATAACGTATAACGTATAACGTATAACGTATAACGTATAACGTATAACGTATAACGTATAACGTATAACGTATAACGTATACAGTATAACGTATAACGTATAACGTGTAACGTATAACGTATAACGTATAACGTATAACGTATAACGTATACAGTATAACGTATAACGTATAACGTGTAACGTATAACGTATAACGTATAACGAATAACGTATAACGTATAACGTATAACGTATAACGTATAACGTATAACGTATAACGTATAACGTATAACGTATAACGTATAACGAATAACGTATAACGTATAACGTATAACGTACAACGTTTAACGTATAACGTATAACGTAGAACGTATAACGTATAACGTATAACGTATAACGTATGACGTATAACGTATAACGTACAACGTTTAACGTATAACGTATAACGTATAACGTATAACGTATAACGTATATCGTACAACGTTCAACGTATAACGTATAATGTACAACGTATAACGTATAACGTATAACGTATAAGGTATAACGTATAACGTATAACGTATATCGTATAACGTATAACGTATAACGTATAACGTACAACGTATAACGTATAACGTATATCCTATAACGCATAACGTATAACGTATAACGTATAACGTATAACGTATAACGTATAACGTATAACGTATAACGTATAACGTATAACGTATAACGTATAACGTATAACGTATAACGTATAACGTATAACGTATAACGTATAACGTATAACGTATAACGTACAACGTTTAACGTATAACGTATAACGTAGAACGTATAACGTATAACGTATAACGTATAACGTATGACGTATAACGTATAACGTACAACGTTTAACGTATAATGTATAACGTAGAACGTATAACGTACAACGTATAACGTATAACGTATAACGTACAACGTACAACGTATAACGTATAACGTATAACGTATAACGTATAACGTATAACGTATAACGTACAACGTATAACGTATAACGTATAACGTATAACGTATATCCTATAACGCATAACGTATAACGTATAACGTATAACGTATAACGTATAACGTATAACGTATAACGTATAACGTATAACGTATAACATATAACGTATACAGTATAACGTATAACGTATAACGTGTAACGTATAACGTATAACGTATAACGTATATCGTATAACGTATACAGTATAACGTATAACGTATAACGTGTAACGTATAACGTATAACGTATAACGAATAACGTATAACGTATAACGTATAACGTATAACGTATAACGTATAACGTATAACGTATAACGTATAACGTATAACGAATAACGTATAACGTATAACGTATAACGTACAACGTTTAACGTATAACGTATAACGTAGAACGTATAACGTATAACGTATAACGTATACAGTATAACGTATAACGTATAACGTGTAACGTATAACGTATAACGTATAACGTATAACGTACAACGTTTAACGTATAACGTATAACGTATAACGTAGAACGTATAACGTATAACGTATAACGTATAACGTATGACGTATAACGTATAACGTATAACGCATAACGTATAACGTATAACGTATAACGTATAACGTATAACGTATAACGTATGTCGTATAACGTATAACGTATAACGTATAACGTATAACGTATAACGTATAACGTATAACGTATAATGTGTAACGTATAACGTATAACGTATATCGTATAACGTATAACGTATAACGTATAGCGTATAACGTATAACGTATAACGTATAACGTATAACGTATAACGTACAACGTTTAACGTATAACGTATAACGTATAACGTATAACGTATAACGTATAACGTATAACGTATGACGTGTAACGTATAACGTATAACGTATAACGTATAACGTATAACGTATAACGTATAACGTATAACGTATAACGTATAACGTATAACGTATAACGTATAACGTATAACGCATAACGTATAACGTATAACGTATAGCGTATAACGTATAACGTATAACGTACAACGTTTAACGTATAACGTATAACGTAGAACGTAGAACGTATAACGTATAACGTATAACGTATAACGTATAACGTATGACGTATAACGTATAACGTACAACGTTTAACGTATAACGTATAACGTAGAACGTATAACGAACAACGTATAACGTATAACGTATAACGTATAACGTATAACGTACAACGTATAACGTATAACGTATATCCTATAACGCATAACGTATAACGTATAACGTATAACGTATAACGTATAACGTATAACGTATAGCGTCTAACGTATAACGTATAACGTACAACGTATAACGTATAACGTATAACGTATAACGTATAACGTATAACGTATAACGTATAACGTATAACGAATAACGTATAACGTATAACGTATAACGTATAACGTACAACGTTTAACGTATAACGTATAACGTAGAACGTATAACGTATAACGTATAACGTATAACGTATGACGTATAACGTATAACGTACAACGTTTAACGTATAACGTATAACGTATAACGTATAACGTATAACGTATAACGTATAACGTATAACGTATATCGTACAACGTTCAACGTATAACGTATAATGTATAACGTATAACGTATAAAGTATAACGTATAAGGTATAACGTATAACGTATAACGTATAACGTATAACGTATAACGTATAACGTATAACGTATAACGTATAACGTATAACGTATAACGTATAACGTATAACGTATAACGTATAACGTATAACGTATAACGTATAACGTATAACGTATAACGTATAACGTATACAGTATAATGTATAAAGTATAACGTGTAACGTATAACGTGTAACGTACAACGTATAACGTATAACGTATAACGTATAACGTATAACGTACAACGTATAACGTATAACGTATTATATAACGTATAACGTATAACGTACAACGTTTAACGTATAACGTATAACGTATAACGTATAACGTATAACGTATAACGTATAACGTATAACGTATAACGTATAACGTATAACGTATAACGCATAACGTATAACGTATAACGTATAACGTATAACGTATAACGTATAACGTATAACGTATAACGTATAACGTATAACGTATAACGTATAACGTATAACGTATAACGTATAACGTATAACGTATAACGTATAACGTATAACGTATAACGTATAACGTACAACGTATAACGTATAACGTATATCCTATAACGCATAACGTATAACGTATAACGTATAACGTATAACGTATAACGTATAACGTATAACGTATAACGTATAACGTATAACGTATAACGTATAACGTATAACGTATAACGCATAACGTATAACGTATAACCTATGACGTATAACGTATAACGTATAACGTATAACTAATAACGTATAACGTATAACGTATAACGTATAACGTATAACGTATAACGTATAACGTATAACGTACAACGTATAACGTATAACTTACAACGTTTAACGTATAACGTATAACGTAGAACGTATAACGTATAACGTATAACGTATAACGTATGACGTATAACGTATAACGTAGAACGTTTAACGAATAATGTATAACGTAGAACGTATAACGTACAACGTATAACGTATAACGTATAACGTACAACGTATAACGTATAACGTATATCCTATAACGCATAACGTATAACGTATAACGTATAACGTATAACGTATAACGTATAACGTATAACGTATAACGTATAACGTATAACGTATAACGTACAACGTATAACGTATAACGTATGTCGTATAAAGTATAACGTATAACGTATAACGTATAACGTATAACGTATAACGTATAATGTATAACGTATAACGTATAACGTATAACGTATAACGTATAACGTATAACGTATAACGTATAACGTATAACGTATAACGTATAACGTATAACGTATATCCTATAACGCATAACGTATAACGTATAACGTACAACGTATAACGTATAACGTATAACGTATAACGTATAACGTATAACGTATAACGTATAACGTATAACGTATAACGTATAACGTATAACGTATAACGTATAACGTATAACGTATAACGTATAACGTATAACGTATAACGTATAACGTATTACGTATAACGTATAACGTATAACGTATAACGTATAACGTATAACGTACAACGTTTAACGTATAACGTATAACGTAGAACGTATAACGTATAACGCATAACGTATAACGTATGACGTATAACGTATAACGTACAACGTTTAACGTATAACGTATAACGTAGAACGTATAACGTACAACGTATAACGTATAACGTACAACGTACAACGTATAACGTATAACGTATATCCTATAACGCATAACGTATAACGTATAACGTATAACGTATAACGTATAACGTATAACGTATAACGTGTAACGTATAACGTATAACGTATAACGAATAACGTATGACGTATAACGTATAACGTACAACGTTTAACGTATAACGTATAACGTAGAACGTATAACGTATAACGAATAACGTATAACGTATAACGTATAACGTACAACGTATAACGTATAACGTATAACGTAGAACGTAGAACGTATTACGTATAACGTATAACGTACAACGTTTAACGTATAACGTATAACGTAGAACGTAAAACGTACAACGTATAACGTATAACGTATAACTTATAACGTATAACGTATAACGTATAACGTATAACGTATAACGTATAACGTATAACGTATAACGTATAACGTATAGCGTATAACGTATAACGTATAACGTACAACGTCCAACGTATAACGTATAACGTATAACGTATAACGTATAACGTACAACGTTTAACGTATACCGTATAACGCATAACGTATAACGTATAACCTATGACGTATAACGTATAACGTATAACGTATAACTAATAACGTATAACGTATAACGTATAACGTATAACGTATAACGTATAACGTATAACGTACAACGTATAACGTATAACTTACAACGTTTAACGTATAACGTATAACGTAGAACGTATAACGTATAACGTATAACGTATAACGTATGACGTATAACGTATAACGTACAACGTTTAACGAATAATGTATAACGTAGAACGTATAACGTTCAACGTATAACGTATAACGTATAACGTACAACGTATAACGTATAACGTATATCCTATAACGCATAACGTATAACGTATAACGTATAACGTATAACGTATAACGTATAACGTATAACGTATAACGTATAACGTATAACGTATAACGTATAACGTATGTCGTATAAAGTATAACGTATAACGTATAACGTATAACGTATAACGTATAACGTATAATGTATAACGTATGACGTATAACGTACAACGTATAACGTATAACGTATAACGTATAACGTAGAACGTATTACGTATAACGTATAACGTACAACGTTTAACGTATAACGTATAACGTAGAACGTATAACGTACAACGTATAACGTATAACGTATAACTTATAACGTATAACGTATAACGTATAACGTATAACGTATAACGTATAACGTATAACGTATAACGTATAACGTATAGCGTATAACGTATAACGTATAACGTACAACGTCCAACGTATAACGTATAACGTATAACGTATAACGTATATCGTATAACGTATAACGTATAACGTATAACGTACAACGTTTAACGTATAACGTATAACGTAGAACGTATAACGTATAACGTATAACGTATAACGTATAACGTATAACGTATTACGTATAACGTATAACGTACAACGTTTAACGTATAACGTATAACGTAGAACGTATAACGTACAACGTATAACGTATAACGTATAACGTATAACGTATAACGTATAACGTATAACGTATAACGTATAACGTATAACGTATAACGTATAACGTATAACGTATAACGTATACAGTATAATGTATAACGTATAACGTGTAACGTATAACGTATAACGTATAACGTATGACGTATAACGTATAACGTATAACGTATAAAGTATAACGTATAACGTATAACGTATAACGTATAACGTATAACGTATAGCGTATAACGTATAACGTATAACGTACAACGTCCAACGTATAACGTATAACGTATAACGTATAACGTATAACGTACAACGTTTAACGTATACCGTATAACGAATAACGTATAACGTATATCGCATGACGTATAACATATAACGTATAACGTATAACGTATAACGTATAACGTACAACGTATAACGTATAACGTATATCCTATAACGCATAACGTATAACGTATAACGTGTAACGTATAGCGTATAACGTATAACGTATAACGTATAACGTATAACGTATAACGTATAACGTATAACGTATAACGTATAACGTATAACGTATAACGTATAACGTATAACGTATAACGTATAACGTATAACGTATAACGTACAACGTATAACGTATAACGTATATCCTATAACGCATAACGTATAACGTATAACGTATAACGTATAGCGTATAACGTATAACGTATAACGTATAACGTATAACGTATAACGTATAACGTAGAACGTATAACGTATAACGAATAACGTATAACGTATAACGTATAACGTACAACGTATAACGTATAACGTATAACGTATAACGTATAACGTATAACGTATAACGAATAACGTATACCGTATAACGTATAACGTACAACGTTTAACGTATAACGTATAACGTAGAACGTATAACGTATAACGTATAACGTATAACGTATAACGTATAACGTATAACGTATAACGTATAACAGATAACGTATAACGTATAACGTATAACGTATAACGTACAACGTATAACGTATAACGTATAACGTGTAACGTATAACGTATAACGATTAACGTATAACGTATAACGTATAACGTATAACGTATAACGTATAACGTATAACGTATAACGTATAACGTATAACGTATAATGTATAACGTATAACGTATAACGTAGAACGCATAAGGTATAACGTATAACGTATAACGTATAACGTATAACGTATAACGTATAACGTATAACGTACAACGTTTAACGTATAACGTATAACGTAGAACGTATAACGTATAACGTATAACGTATAACGTATAACGTATAACGTATTACGTATAACGTATAACGTACAACGTTTAACGTATAACGTATAACGTAGAACGTATAACGTACAACGTATAACGTATAACGTATAACGTATAACGTATAACGTACAACGTATAACGTATAACGAATATCCTATAACGCATAACGTATAACGTATAACGTATAACGTATAACGTATAACGTATAACGTATAGCGTCTAACGTATAACGTATAACGTACAACGTATAACGTATAACGTATAACGTATAACGTATAACGTATAACGTATAACGTATAACGTATAACGTATAACGTATAACGTATAACGTATAACGTATAACGTATAACGTATAACGTATAACGTATAACGTATAACGTATAACGTATAACGTATAACGTGTAACGTATAACGTATAACGTATAACGTATAACGTATAACGTATAACGTATAACGTATAACGTATAACGTATAACGTATATCGTACAACGTTCAACGTATAACGTATAATGTATAACGTATAACGTATAACGTATAACGTATAAGGTATAACGTATAGCATATAACGTATACAGTATAATGTATAACGTATAACGTATAACGTATAACGTAGAACGCATAACGTACAACGTATAACGTATAACGTATAACGTATAACGTATAACGTACAACGTATAACGTATAACGTATAACGTATAACGTATTACGTATAACGTATAACGTACAACGTTTAACGTATAACGTATAACGTAGAACGCATAACGTATAACGTATAACGTATAACGTATAACGTATAACGTATAACGTACAACGTTTAACGTATAACGTATAACGTAGAACGTATAACGTATAACGTATAACGTATAACGTATAACGTATAACGTATTACGTATAACGTATAACGTACAACGTTTAACGTATAACGTATAACGTAGAACGTATAACGTACAACGTATAACGTATAACGTATAACGTATAACGTATAACGTACAACGTATAACGTATAACGAATATCCTATAACGCATAACGTATAACGTATAACGTATAACGTATAACGTATAACGTATAACGTATAACGTATAACGTATAGCGTCTAACGTATAACGTATAACGTACAACGTATAACGTATAACGTATAACGTATAACGTATAACGTATAACGTATAACGTATAACGTATAACGTATAACGTATAACGTATAACGTATAACGTATAACGTATATCGTATAACGTATAACGTATAACGTATAACGTATAACGTATAACGTATAACGTATAACGTATAACGTATAACGTATAACGTATAACGTATAACGTATAACGTATAACGTATATCGTACAACGTTCAACGTATAACGTATAATGTATAACGTATAACGTATAACGTATAACGTATAAGGTATAACGTATAGCATATAACGTATAACGAATATCCTATAACGCATAACGTATAACGTATAACGTATAACGTATAACGTATAACGTATAACGTATATCGTATAACGTATAACGTATAACGTTTAACGTATAACGTATAACGTATAACGTATAACGTATAACGTATAACGTATAACGTATAACGTATAACGTATAACGTATAACGTATAACGTATAACGTATAACGTATATCGTATAACGTATAACGTATAACGTATAACGTATAACGTACAACGTATAACGTAAAACGTATATCCTATAAAACATAACGTATAACGTATAACGTATAATACAACGTATAACGTATAACGTATAACGTATAACGTATAACGTATAACGTATAACGTATAACGTATAACGTATAACGTATAACGTATAACGTATAACGTATAACGTATAACGTATAACGTACAACGTTTAACGTATAATGTATAACGGAGAACGCATAACGTATAACGTATAACGTATAACGTATAACGTATAACGTATAACGTATAACGTACAACGTTTAACGTATAACGTATAACGTATAACGTATAACGTATAACGTATAACGTATAACGTATAACGTATAACGTATAACGTATTACGTATAACGTATAACGTACAACGTTTAACGTATAACGTATAACGTAGAACGTATAACGTACAACGTATAACGTATAACGTATAACGTATAACGTATAACGTACAACGTATAACGT
>NW_027479933.1:0-52694 GCF_051014685.1 Ptiloglossa arizonensis
CATATCTCGCGAACGGATTGACTTAACCCAAAAATTCCTGTTGCGTCTGAAAGTAGAAACTCGCCCGATTACAACGGTATGTGTATTTTTTCCCTAGGCCATTCTGGTTAAGCGTTTGGAGCAGCAGAAGTGCGAAAAATTTCTTGTCTTCTTTACCATTTCTTAGCTTCAAACTCCCATATCTCGCGAACGAATTGACCTAACCCAAAAATTCTTGTTGCATCTGAAAGAAGAAACTCGCCCGATTACAACGGTATGTGTATTTTTTCCCTAGGCCATTCTGGTTAAGCGATTGGAGCAGCAGAATTGCGAAAAATTTGTTGTCTCCTTAACCATTTCTCAGCTTCAAACTCCCATATCTCGCGAACGGATTGACCTAACCCAAAAATTCCTATTGCATCTGAAAGTAGAAACTCGCCCGATTACAACGGTATATGTATTTTTTCCCTAGGCCATTCTGATTAAACGTTTGGAGCAGCAGCATTGCGAAAAATTTTTTGCCTTCTCAACCATTTCTTGGCTTCAAACTCCCATATCTCGCGAACGGATTGACCAAACCCAGAAGTTCCTGCTGCGTCTGAAAGTAGAAACTCACCCGATTACAACGATATGCGTATTTTTTCCCTAGGCCATTCTGGTTAAGCGTTTGAAGCAGCAGAATAGCGAACAATTTTTTGCCTTCTCAACCATTTCTTGGCTTCAAACTCCCATATCTCGCGAACGGATAGACCTAAGCCAAAAATTCCTGTTGCGTGTGAAAGTAGAAACTCGCCCGATTACAACGGTATGTGTATTTTTTCCCTAGCCCATTCTGGTTAAGCGTTTGGAGCAGCAGAAGTGCGAAAAATTTGTTGTCTTCTTAACCATTTCTTAGCTTCAAACTCCCATATCTCGCGAACGGATTGACCTAACCCAAAAATTCCTACTGCATCTGAAAGTAGAAACGCGCCCGATTACAACGGTATGTGTATTTTTTCCCTAGGCCATTCTGGTTAAGCGTTTGGAGCAGCAGAATTGCGAAAAATTTTTTGCCTTCTCAACCATTTCTTCGCTTCAAACTCCCATATCTCGCGAATGGATACACCTAACCCAAAAATTCCTGTTGCGTGTGAAAGTAGAAACTCGCCCGATTACAACGGTATGTGTATTTTTTCCCTAGGCCATTCTGGTTAAGCGTTTGGAGCAGCAGAATTGCGAAAAATGTTTTGCCTTCTCAACCATTTCTTGGCTTCAAACTCCCATATCTCGCGAACGGATTGACCAAACCCAAAAATTCCTATTGCATCTGAAAGTAGAAACTAGCCCGATTACAACGGTATGTGTATTTTTTCCCTAGGGCATTCTGCTTAAGCGTTTGGATCAGCAGAATTGCGAAAAATTGTATGCCTTCTCAACCATTTCTTGGCTTCAAACTCCCATATCTCGCGAACGGATAGACCTAACCCAAAAATTCCTGTTGCGTGTGAAAGTAGAAACTCTCCCGATTACAACGGTATGTGTATTTTTTCCCTAGCCCATTCTGGTTAAGCGTTTGGCGCAGCAGAATTGCGAAAAATTTGTTGTCTTCTCAACCATTTCTTAGCTTCAAAGTCCCATATCTCGCAAACGGATTGACCAAACCCAAAAATTCCTATTGCATCTGAAAGTAGAAACTCGCCCGATTACAGCGGTATGTGTATTTTTTCCCTGCGCAATTCTGGTTAAGCGTTTGGAGCAGCAGAATTGCGAAAAATTGTTTGCCTTCTCAACCATTTCTTGGCTTCAAACTCCCATATCTCGCGAACGGACTGACCAAACCCAAAAATTCCTATTGCGTCTGAAAGTAGAAACTCGCCCGATTACAGCGGTATGTGTATTTTTTCCCTAGGCAATTCTGGTTAAGCGTTTGGAGCAGCAGAATTGCGAAAAATTTTTTGCCTTCTCAACATTTCTTGGCTTCAAACTCCCATATCTCGCGAACGGATTGACCTAACCCAAAAATTACTGTTGCATCTGAAAGTAGAAACTCGCCCGATTACAACGGTATGTGTATTTTTTCCCTAGGCCATTCTGGTTAAGCGTTTGGAGCAGCAGAATTGCGAACAATTTTTTGCCTTCTCAACCATTTCTTCGCTTCAAACTCCCATATCTCGCGAATGGATACACCTAACCCAAAAATTCCTGTTGCGTGTGAAAGTAGAAACTCGCCCGATTACAACGGTATGTGTATTTTTTCCCTAGGCCATTCTGGTTAAGCGTTTGGAGCAGCAGAATTGCGAAAAATGTTTTGCCTTCTCAACCATTTCTTGGCTTCAAACTCCCATATCTCGCGAACGGATTGACCAAACCCAAAAATTCCTATTGCATCTGAAAGTAGAAACTAGCCCGATTACAACGGTATGTGTATTTTTTCCCTAGGGCATTCTGGTTAAGCGTTTGGATCAGCAGAATTGCGAAAAATTGTATGCCTTCTCAACCATTTCTTGGCTTCAAACTCCCATATCTCGCGAACGGATAGACCTAACCCAAAAATTCCTGTTGCGTGTGAAAGTAGAAACTCTCCCGATTACAACGGTATGTGTATTTTTTCCCTAGCCCATTCTGGTTAAGCGTTTGGCGCAGCAGAATTGCGAAAAATTTGTTGTCTTCTCAACCATTTCTTAGCTTCAAAGTCCCATATCTCGCAAACGGATTGACCAAACCCAAAAATTCCTATTGCATCTGAAAGTAGAAACTCGCCCGATTACAGCGGTATGTGTATTTTTTCCCTGCGCAATTCTGGTTAAGCGTTTGGAGCAGCAGAATTGCGAAAAATTGTTTGCCTTCTCAACCATTTCTTGGCTTCAAACTCCCATATCTCGCGAACGGACTGACCAAACCCAAAAATTCCTATTGCGTCTGAAAGTAGAAACTCGCCCGATTACAACGATATGCGTATTTTTTCCCTAGGCCATTCGGGTTAAGCGTTTGGAGCAGCAGAATTGCGAAAAATGTTTTGCCTTCTCAACCATTTCTTGGCTTCAAACTCCCATATCTCGCGAACGGATTGACCTAACCCAACAATTCCTATTGCATCTGAAAGTAGAAACTCGCCCGATTACAGCGGTATGTGTATTTTTCCCCTAGGCAATTCTGGTTAAGCGTTTGGAGCAGCAGAATTGCGAAAAATTTTTTGGCTTCTCAACCATTTCTTAGCTTCAAACTCCCATATCTCGCGAACGGATTGACCAAACCCAGAAGTTCCTGCTGCGTCTGAAAGTAGGAACTCGCCCGATTACAACGATATGCGTATTTTTTCCCTAGGCCATTCTGGTTAAGCGTTTGGAGCAGCAGAATTGCGAAAAATTTTTTGCCTTCTCAACCATTTCTTAGCTTCAAACTCCCATATCTCGCGAACGGATTGACCAAACCCAGAAGTTCCTGCTTCGTCTGAAAGTAGAAACACGCCCGATTACAACGGTATGCGTATTTTTTCCCTAGGCCATTCTGGTTAAGCGTTTGGAGCAGCAGAAGTGCGAAAAATTTGTTGTCTTCTCAACCATTTCTTAGCTTCAAACTCCCATATCTCGCGAACGGATTGACGTAACTCAAAAATTCCAGTTGCATCTGAGAGTAGAAACTCGCCCGATTACAACGGTATGTGTATTTTTTCCCTAGGCCATTCTGGTTAAGCGATTGGAGCAGCAGAATTGCGAAAAATTTGTTGTCTCCTTAACCATTTCTCAGCTTCAAACTCCCATATCTCGCGAACGGATTGACCTAACCCAAAAATTCCTATTGCATCTGAAAGTAGAAACTCGCCCGATTACAACGGTATATGTATTTTTTCCCTAGGCCATTCTGATTAAACGTTTGGAGCAGCAGCATTGCGAAAAATTTTTTGCCTTCTCAACCATTTCTTGGCTTCAAACTCCCATACCTCGCGAACGGATTGACCAAACCCAGAAGTTCCTGCTGCGTCTGAAAGTAGAAACTCACCCGATTACAACGATATGCGTATTTTTTCCCTAGGCCATTCTGGTTAAGCGTTTGAAGCAGCAGAATAGCGAACAATTTTTTGCCTTCTCAACCATTTCTTGGCTTCAAACTCCCATATCTCGCGAACGGATAGACCTAACCCAAAAATTCCTGTTGCGTGTGAAAGTAAAAACTCGCCCGATTACAACGGTATGTGTATTTTTTCCCTAGCCCATTCTGGTTAAACGTTTGGAGCAGCAGAAGTGCGAAAAATTTGTTGTCTTCTTAACCATTTCTTAGCTTCAAACTCCCATATCTCGCGAACGGATTGACCTAACCCAAAAATTCCTACTGCATCTGAAAGTAGAAACTCGCCCGATTACAACGGTATGTGTATTTTTTCCCTAGGCCATTCTGGTTAAGCGTTTGGAGCACCAGAATTGCGAAAAATTTTTTGCCTTCTCAACCATTTCTTCGCTTCAAACTCCCATATCTCGCGAATGGATACACCTAACCCAAAAATTCCTGTTGCGTGTGAAAGTAGAAACTCGCCCGATTACAACGGTATGTGTATTTTTTCCCTAGGCCATTCTGGTTAAGCGTTTGGAGCAGCAGAATTGCGAAAAATGTTTTGCCTTCTCAACCATTTCTTGGCTTCAAACTCCCATATCTCGCGAACGGATTGACCAAACCCAAAAATTCCTATTGCATCTGAAAGTAGAAACTAGCCCGATTACAACGGTATGTGTATTTTTTCCCTAGGGCATTCTGGTTAAGCGTTTGGATCAGCAGAATTGCGAAAAATTGTATGCCTTCTCAACCATTTCTTGGCTTCAAACTCCCATATCTCGCGAACGGATAGACCTAACCCAAAAATTCCTGTTGCGTGTGAAAGTAGAAACTCTCCCGATTACAACGGTATGTGTATTTTTTCCCTAGCCCATTCTGGTTAAGCGTTTGGCGCAGCAGAATTGCGAAAAATTTGTTGTCTTCTCAACCATTTCTTAGCTTCAAAGTCCCATATCTCGCGAACGGATTGACCTAATCCAAAAATTCCTATTGCATCTGATAATAGAAACTCGCCCGATTACAACGGTATGTGTATTTTTTCCCTAGGCCATTCTGGTCAAGCGTTTGAAGCAGCAGAATAGCGAAAAATTTTTTGCCTTCTCAACCATTTCTTGGCTTCAAACTGCCATATCTAGCGAACGGATGGACCTAACCCAAAAATTCCTATTGCATCTAAAAGTATAAACTCGCCCGACTACAGCGGTTTGTATATTTTTTCCCTAGGGCATTCTGGTTAAGCGTTTGGATCAGCAGAATTACCACAAATTGTATGCCTTCTCAACCATTTCTTGGCTTTAAACTCCCATATCTCGCGAACGGATAGACCTAACCCAAAAATTCCTGTTGCGTGTGAAAGTAGAATCTCGCCCGATTACAACGGTATGTGTATTTTCTCCCTAGCCCATTCTGGTTAAGAGTTTGGAGCAGCAGAATAGCGAAAAATTGTTTGCATTCTCAACAATTTCTTGGCTTCAAACTCCCATATCTCGCGAACGGATTGACTTAACCCAAAAATTCCTGTTGCGTCTGAAAGTAGAAACTCGCCCGATTACAACGGTATGTGTATTTTTTCCCTAGGCCATTCTGGTTAAGCGTTTGGAGCAGCAGAAGTGCGAAAAATTTCTTGTCTTCTTTACCATTTCTTAGCTTCAAACTCCCATATCTCGCGAACGAATTGACCTAACCCAAAAATTCTTGTTGCATCTGAAAGAAGAAACTCGCCCGATTACAACGGTATGTGTATTTTTTCCCTAGGCCATTCTGGTTAAGCGATTGGAGCAGCAGAATTGCGAAAAATTTGTTGTCTCCTTAACCATTTCTCAGCTTCAAACTCCCATATCTCGCGAACGGATTGACCTAACCCAAAAATTCCTATTGCATCTGAAAGTAGAAACTCGCCCGATTACAACGGTATATGTATTTTTTCCCTAGGCCATTCTGATTAAACGTTTGGAGCAGCAGCATTGCGAAAAATTTTTTGCCTTCTCAACCATTTCTTGGCTTCAAACTCCCATATCTCGCGAACGGATTGACCAAACCCAGAAGTTCCTGCTGCGTCAGAAAGTAGAAACTCACCCGATTACAACGATATGCGTATTTTTTCCCTAGGCCATTCTGGTTAAGCGTTTGAAGCAGCAGAATAGCGAACAATTTTTTGCCTTCTCAACCATTTCTTGGCTTCAAACTCCCATATCTCGCGAACGGATAGACCTAACCCAAAAATTCCTGTTGCGTGTGAAAGTAGAAACTCGCCCGATAACAACGGTATGTGTATTTTTTCCCTAGCCCATTCTGGTTAAGCGTTTGGAGCAGCAGAAGTGCGAAAAATTTGTTGTCTTCTTAACCATTTCTTAGCTTCAAACTCCCATATCTCGCGAACGGATTGACCTAACCCAAAAATTCCTACTGCATCTGAAAGTAGAAACTCGCCCGATTACAACGGTATGTGTATTTTTTCCCTAGGCCATTCTGGTTAAGCGTTTGGAGCAGCAGAATTGCGAAAAATTTTTTGCCTTCTCAACCATTTCTTCGCTTCAAACTCCCATATCTCGCGAATGGATACACCTAACCCAAAAATTCCTGTTGCGTGTGAAAGTAGAAACTCGCCCGATTACAACGGTATGTGTATTTTTTCCCTAGGCCATTCTGGTTAAGCGTTTGGAGCAGCAGAATTGCGAAAAATGTTTTGCCTTCTCAACCATTTCTTGGCTTCAAACTCCCATATCTCGCGAACGGATTGACCAAACCCAAAAATTCCTATTGCATCTGAAAGTAGAAACTAGCCCGATTACAACGGTATGTGTATTTTTTCCCTAGGGCATTCTGGTTAAGCGTTTGGATCAGCAGAATTGCGAAAAATTGTATGCCTTCTCAACCATTTCTTGGCTTCAAACTCCCATATCTCGCGAACGGATAGACCTAACCCAAAAATTCCTGTTGCGTGTGAAAGTAGAAACTCTCCCGATTACAACGGTATGTGTATTTTTTCCCTAGCCCATTCTGGTTAAGCGTTTGGCACAGCAGAATTGCGAAAAATTTGTTGTCTTCTCAACCATTTCTTAGCTTCAAAGTCCCATATCTCGCGAACGGATTGACCTAATCCAAAAATTCCTATTGCATCTGAAAATAGAAACTCGCCCGATTACAACGGTATGTGTATTTTTTCCCTAGGCCATTCTGGTTAAGCGTTTGGAGCAGCAGAATTGCGAAAAATGTTTTGCCTTCTCAACCATTTCTTGGCTTCAAACTCCCATATCTCGCGAACGGATTGACCAAACCCAAAAATTCCTATTGCATCTGAAAGTAGAAACTAGCCCGATTACAACGGTATGTGTATTTTTTCCCTAGGCCATTCTGGTCAAGCGTTTGAAGCAGCAGAATAGCGAAAAATTTTTTGCCTTCTCAACCATTTCTTGGCTTCAAACTGCCATATCTAGCGAACGGATGGACCTAACCCAAAAATTCCTATTGCATCTAAAAGTATAAACTCGCCCGACTACAGCGGTATGTATATTTTTTCCCTAGGGCATTCTGGTTAAGCGTTTGGATCAGCAGAATTACCACAAATTGTATGCCTTCTCAACCATTTCTTGGCTTTAAACTCCCATATCTCGCGAACGGATAGACCTAACCCAAAAATTCCTGTTGCGTGTGAAAGTAGAATCTCGCCCGATTACAACGGTATGTGTATTTTCTCCCTAGCCCATTCTGGTTAAGAGTTTGGAGCAGCAGAATAGCGAAAAATTGTTTGCATTCTCAACAATTTCTTGGCTTCAAACTCCCATATCTCGCGAACGGATTGACTTAACCCAAAAATTCCTGTTGCGTCTGAAAGTAGAAACTCGCCCGATTACAACGGTATGTGTATTTTTTCCCTAGGCCATTCTGGTTAAGCGTTTGGAGCAGCAGAAGTGCGAAAAATTTCTTGTCTTCTTTACCATTTCTTAGCTTCAAACTCCCATATCTCGCGAACGGATTGACCTAACCCAAAAATTCCTGCTTCGTCTGAAAGTAGAAACTCGCCCGATTACAAGGGTATGTGTATTTTTTCCCTAGGCCATTCTGGTTAAGCGATTGGAGCAGCAGAATTGCGAAAAATTTGTTGTCTCCTTAACCATTTCTCAGCTTCAAACTCCCATATCTCGCGAACGGATTGACCTAACCCAAAAATTCCTATTGCATCTGAAAGTAGAAACTCGCCCGATTACAACGGTATATGTATTTTTTCCCTAGGCCATTCTGATTAAACGTTTGGAGCAGCAGCATTGCGAAAAATTTTTTGCCTTCTCAACCATTTCTTGGCTTCAAACTCCCATATCTCGCGAACGGATTGACCAAACCCAGAAGTTCCTGCTGCGTCTGAAAGTAGAAACTCACCCGATTACAACGATATGCGTATTTTTTCCCTAGGCCATTCTGGTTAAGCGTTTGAAGCAGCAGAATAGCGAACAATTTTTTGCCTTCTCAACCATTTCTTGGCTTCAAACTCCCATATCTCGCGAACGGATAGACCTAACCCAAAAATTCCTGTTGCGTGTGAAAGTAAAAACTCGCCCGATTACAACGGTATGTGTATTTTTTCCCTAGCCCATTCTGGTTAAACGTTTGGAGCAGCAGAAGTGCGAAAAATTTGTTGTCTTCTTAACCATTTCTTAGCTTCAAACTCCCATATCTCGCGAACGGATTGACCTAACCCAAAAATTCCTACTGCATCTGAAAGTAGAAACTCGCCCGATTACAACGGTATGTGTATTTTTTCCCTAGGCCATTCTGGTTAAGCGTTTGGAGCACCAGAATTGCGAAAAATTTTTTGCCTTCTCAACCATTTCTTCGCTTCAAACTCCCATATCTCGCGAATGGATACACCTAACCCAAAAATTCCTGTTGCGTGTGAAAGTAGAAACTCGCCCGATTACAACGGTATGTGTATTTTTTCCCTAGGCCATTCTGGTTAAGCGTTTGGAGCAGCAGAATTGCGAAAAATGTTTTGCCTTCTCAACCATTTCTTGGCTTCAAACTCCCATATCTCGCGAACGGATTGACCAAACCCAAAAATTCCTATTGCATCTGAAAGTAGAAACTAGCCCGATTACAATGGTATGTGTATTTTTTCCCTAGGGCATTCTGGTTAAGCGTTTGGATCAGCAGAATTGCGAAAAATTGTATGCCTTCTCAACCATTTCTTGGCTTCAAACTCCCATATCTCGCGAACGGATAGACCTAACCCAAAAATTCCTGTTGCGTGTGAAAGTAGAAACTCTCCCGATTACAACGGTATGTGTATTTTTTCCCTAGCCCATTCTGGTTAAGCGTTTGGCGCAGCAGAATTGCGAAAAATTTGTTGTCTTCTCAACCATTTCTTAGCTTCAAAGTCCCATATCTCGCGAACGGATTGACTTAACCCAAAAATTCCTGTTGCGTCTGAAAGTAGAAACTCGCCCGATTACAACGGTATGTGTATTTTTTCCCTAGGCCATTCTGGTTAAGCGTTTGGAGCAGCAGAAGTGCGAAAAATTTCTTGTCTTCTTTACCATTTCTTAGCTTCAAACTCCCATATCTCGCGAACGAATTGACCTAACCCAAAAATTCTTGTTGCATCTGAAAGAAGAAACTCGCCCGATTACAACGGTATGTGTATTTTTTCCCTAGGCCATTCTGGTTAAGCGATTGGAGCAGCAGAATTGCGAAAAATTTGTTGTCTCCTTAACCATTTCTCAGCTTCAAACTCCCATATCTCGCGAACGGATTGACCTAACCCAAAAATTCCTATTGCATCTGAAAGTAGAAACTCGCCCGATTACAACGGTATATGTATTTTTTCCCTAGGCCATTCTGATTAAACGTTTGGAGCAGCAGCATTGCGAAAAATTTTTTGCCTTCTCAACCATTTCTTGGCTTCAAACTCCCATATCTCGCGAACGGATTGACCAAACCCAGAAGTTCCTGCTGCGTCTGAAAGTAGAAACTCACCCGATTACAACGATATGCGTATTTTTTCCCTAGGCCATTCTGGTTAAGCGTTTGAAGCAGCAGAATAGCGAACAATTTTTTGCCTTCTCAACCATTTCTTGGCTTCAAACTCCCATATCTCGCGAACGGATAGACCTAACCCAAAAATTCCTGTTGCGTGTGAAAGTAGAAACTCGCCCGATTACAACGGTATGTGTATTTTTTCCCTAGCCCATTCTGGTTAAGCGTTTGGAGCAGCAGAAGTGCGAAAAATTTGTTGTCTTCTTAACCATTTCTTAGCTTCAAACTCCCATATCTCGCGAACGGATTGACCTAACCCAAAAATTCCTACTGCATCCGAAAGTAGAAACTCGCCCGATTACAACGGTATGTGTATTTTTTCCCTAGGCCATTCTGGTTAAGCGTTTGGAGCAGCAGAATTGCGAAAAATTTTTTGCCTTCTCAACCATTTCTTCGCTTCAAACTCCCATATCTCGCGAATGGATACACCTAACCCAAAAATTCCTGTTGCGTGTGAAAGTAGAAACTCGCCCGATTACAACGGTATGTGTATTTTTTCCCTAGGCCATTCTGGTTAAGCGTTTGGAGCAGCAGAATTGCGAAAAATGTTTTGCCTTCTCAACCATTTCTTGGCTTCAAACTCCCATATCTCGCGAACGGATTGACCAAACCCAAAAATTCCTATTGCATCTGAAAGTAGAAACTAGCCCGATTACAACGGTATGTGTATTTTTTCCTTAGGGCATTCTGGTTAAGCGTTTGGATCAGCAGAATTGCGAAAAATTGTATGCCTTCTCAACCATTTCTTGGCTTCAAACTCCCATATCTCGCGAACGGATAGACCTAACCCAAAAATTCCTGTTGCGTGTGAAAGTAGAAACTCTCCCGATTACAACGGTATGTGTATTTTTTCCCTAGCCCATTCTGGTTAAGCGTTTGGCACAGCAGAATTGCGAAAAATTTGTTGTCTTCTCAACCATTTCTTAGCTTCAAAGTCCCATATCTCGCGAACGGATTGACCTAATCCAAAAATTCCTATTGCATCTGATAATAGAAACTCGCCCGATTACAACGGTATGTGTATTTTTTCCCTAGGCCATTCTGGTCAAGCGTTTGAAGCAGCAGAATAGCGAAAAATTTTTTGCCTTCTCAACCATTTCTTGGCTTCAAACTGCCATATCTAGCGAACGGATGGACCTAACCCAAAAATTCCTATTGCATCTAAAAGTATAAACTCGCCCGACTACAGCGGTATGTATATTTTTTCCCTAGGGCATTCTGGTTAAGCGTTTGGATCAGCAGAATTACCACAAATTGTATGCCTTCTCAACCATTTCTTGGCTTTAAACTCCCATATCTCGCGAACGGATAGACCTAACCCAAAAATTCCTGTTGCGTGTGAAAGTAGAATCTCGCCCGATTACAACGGTATGTGTATTTTCTCCCTAGCCCATTCTGGTTAAGAGTTTGGAGCAGCAGAATAGCGAAAAATTGTTTGCATTCTCAACAATTTCTTGGCTTCAAACTCCCATATCTCGCGAACGGATTGACTTAACCCAAAAACTCCTGTTGCGTCTGAAAGTAGAAACTCGCCCGATTACAACGGTATGTGTATTTTTTCCCTAGGCCATTCTGGTTAAGCGTTTGGAGCAGCAGAAGTGCGAAAAATTTCTTGTCTTCTTTACCATTTCTTAGCTTCAAACTCCCATATCTCGCGAACGGATTGACCTGACCCAAAAATTCCTGCTTCGTCTGAAAGTAGAAACTCGCCCGATTACAACGGTATGTGTATTTTTTCCCTAGGCCATTCTGATTAAACGTTTGGAGCAGCAGCATTGCGAAAAATTTTTTGCCTTCTCAACCATTTCTTGGCTTCAAACTCCCATATCTCGCGAACGGATTGACCAAACCCAGAAGTTCCTGCTGCGTCTGAAAGTAGAAACTCACCCGATTACAACGATATGCGTATTTTTTCCCTAGGCCATTCTGGTTAAGCGTTTGAAGCAGCAGAATAGCGAACAATTTTTTGCCTTCTCAACCATTTCTTGGCTTCAAACTCCCATATCTCGCGAACGGATAGACCTAACCCAAAAATTCCTGTTGCGTGTGAAAGTAAAAACTCGCCCGATTACAACGGTATGTGTATTTTTTCCCTAGCCCATTCTGGTTAAACGTTTGGAGCAGCAGAAGTGCGAAAAATTTGTTGTCTTCTTAACCATTTCTTAGCTTCAAACTCCCATATCTCGCGAACGGATTGACCTAACCCAAAAATTCCTACTGCATCTGAAAGTAGAAACTCGCCCGATTACAACGGTATGTGTATTTTTTCCCTAGGCCATTCTGGTTAAGCGTTTGGAGCACCAGAATTGCGAAAAATTTTTTGCCTTCTCAACCATTTCTTCGCTTCAAACTCCCATATCTCGCGAATGGATACACCTAACCCAAAAATTCCTGTTGCGTGTGAAAGTAGAAACTCGCCCGATTACAACGGTATGTGTATTTTTTCCCTAGGCCATTCTGGTTAAGCGTTTGGAGCAGCAGAATTGCGAAAAATGTTTTGCCTTCTCAACCATTTCTTGGCTTCAAACTCCCATATCTCGCGAACGGATTGACCAAACCCAAAAATTCCTATTGCATCTGAAAGTAGAAACTAGCCCGATTACAACGGTATGTGTATTTTTTCCCTAGGGCATTCTGGTTAAGCGTTTGGATCAGCAGAATTGCGAAAAATTGTATGCCTTCTCAACCATTTCTTGGCTTCAAACTCCCATATCTCGCGAACGGATAGACCTAACCCAAAAATTCCTGTTGCGTGGGAAAGTAGAAACTCTCCCGATTACAACGGTATGTGTATTTTTTCCCTAGCCCATTCTGGTTAAGCGTTTGGCGCAGCAGAATTGCGAAAAATTTGTTGTCTTCTCAACCATTTCTTAGCTTCAAAGTCCCATATCTCGCGAACGGATTGACCTAATCCAAAAATTCCTATTGCATCTGATAATAGAAACTCGCCCGATTACAACGGTATGTGTATTTTTTCCCTAGGCCATTCTGGTCAAGCGTTTGAAGCAGCAGAATAGCGAAAAATTTTTTGCCTTCTCAACCATTTCTTGGCTTCAAACTGCCATATCTAGCGAACGGATGGACCTAACCCAAAAATTCCTATTGCATCTAAAAGTATAAACTCGCCCGACTACAGCGGTATGTATATTTTTTCCCTAGGGCATTCTGGTTAAGCGTTTGGATCAGCAGAATTACCACAAATTGTATGCCTTCTCAACCATTTCTTGGCTTTAAACTCCCATATCTCGCGAACGGATAGACCTAACCCAAAAATTCCTGTTGCGTGTGAAAGTAGAATCTCGCCCGATTACAACGGTATGTGTATTTTCTCCCTAGCCCATTCTGGTTAAGAGTTTGGAGCAGCAGAATAGCGAAAAATTGTTTGCATTCTCAACAATTTCTTGGCTTCAAACTCCCATATCTCGCGAACGGATTGACTTAACCCAAAAATTCCTGTTGCGTCTGAAAGTAGAAACTCGCCCGATTACAACGGTATGTGTATTTTTTCCCTAGGCCATTCTGGTTAAGCGTTTGGAGCAGCAGAAGTGCGAAAAATTTCTTGTCTTCTTTACCATTTCTTAGCTTCAAACTCCCATATCTCGCGAACGAATTGACCTAACCCAAAAATTCTTGTTGCATCTGAAAGAAGAAACTCGCCCGATTACAAAGGTATGTGTATTTTTTCCCTAGGCCATTCTGGTTAAGCGATTGGAGCAGCAGAATTGCGAAAAATTTGTTGTCTCCTTAACCATTTCTCAGCTTCAAACTCCCATATCTCGCGAACGGATTGACCTAACCCAAAAATTCCTATTGCATCTGAAAGTAGAAACTCGCCCGATTACAACGGTATATGTATTTTTTCCCTAGGCCATTCTGATTAAACGTTTGGAGCAGCAGCATTGCGAAAAATTTTTTGGCTTCTCAACCATTTCTTGGCTTCAAACTCCCATATCTCGCGAACGGATTGACCAAACCCAGAAGTTCCTGCTGCGTCTGAAAGTAGAAACTCACCCGATTACAACGATATGCGTATTTTTTCCCTAGGCCATTCTGGTCAAGCGTTTGAAGCAGCAGAATAGCGAACAATTTTTTGCCTTCTCAACCATTTCTTGGCTTCAAACTCCCATATCTCGCGAACGGATAGACCTAACCCAAAAATTCCTGTTGCGTGTGAAAGTAGAAACTCGCCCGATTACAACGGTATGTGTATTTTTTCCCTAGCCCATTCTGGTTAAGCGTTTGGAGCAGCAGAAGTGCGAAAAATTTGTTGTCTTCTTAACCATTTCTTCGCTTCAAACTCCCATATCTCGCGAATGGATACACCTAACCCAAAAATTCCTGTTGCATCTGAAAGTAGAAACTCGCCCGATTACAACGGTATGTGTATTTTTTCCCTAGGCCATTCTGGTTAAGCGTTTGGAGCAGCAGAATTGCGAAAAATTTTTTGCCTTCTCAACCATTTCTTGGCTTCAAACTCCCATATCTCGCGAACGGATTGACCAAACCCAGAAGTTCCTGCTGCGTCTGAAAGTAGAAACTCACCCGATTACAACGATATGCGTATTTTTTCCCTAGGCCATTCGGGTTAAGCGTTTGGAGCAGCAGAATTGCGAAAAATGTTTTGCCTTCTCAACCATTTCTTGGCTTCAAACTCCCATATCTCGCGAACGGATTGACCTAACCCAACAATTCCTATTGCATCTGAAAGTAGAAACTCGCCCGATTACAGCGGTATGTGTATTTTTCCCCTAGGCAATTCTGGTTAAGCGTTTGGAGCAGCAGAATTGCGAAAAATTTTTTGGCTTCTCAACCATTTCTTAGCTTCAAACTCCCATATCTCGCGAACGGATTGACCAAACCCAGAAGTTCCTGCTGCGTCTGAAAGTAGGAACTCGCCCGATTACAACGATATGCGTATTTTTTCCCTAGGCCATTCTGGTTAAGCGTTTGGAGCAGCAGAATTGCGAAAAATTTTTTGCCTTCTCAACCATTTCTTAGCTTCAAACTCCCATATCTCGCGAACGGATTGACCAAACCCAGAAGTTCCTGCTTCGTCTGAAAGTAGAAACACGCCCGATTACAACGGTATGCGTATTTTTTCCCTAGGCCATTCTGGTTAAGCGTTTGGAGCAGCAGAAGTGCGAAAAATTTGTTGTCTTCTCAACCATTTCTTAGCTTCAAACTCCCATATCTCGCGAACGGATTGACGTAACTCAAAAATTCCAGTTGCATCTGAGAGTAGAAACTCGCCCGATTACAACGGTATGTGTATTTTTTCCCTAGGCCATTCTGGTTAAGCGATTGGAGCAGCAGAATTGCGAAAAATTTGTTGTCTCCTTAACCATTTCTCAGCTTCAAACTCCCATATCTCGCGAACGGATTGACCTAACCCAAAAATTCCTATTGCATCTGAAAGTAGAAACTCGCCCGATTACAACGGTATATGTATTTTTTCCCTAGGCCATTCTGATTAAACGTTTGGAGCAGCAGCATTGCGAAAAATTTTTTGCCTTCTCAACCATTTCTTGGCTTCAAACTCCCATATCTCGCGAACGGATTGACCAAACCCAGAAGTTCCTGCTGCGTCTGAAAGTAGAAACTCACCCGATTACAACGATATGCGTATTTTTTCCCTAGGCCATTCTGGTTAAGCGTTTGAAGCAGCAGAATAGCGAACAATTTTTTGCCTTCTCAACCATTTCTTGGCTTCAAACTCCCATATCTCGCGAACGGATAGACCTAACCCAAAAATTCCTGTTGCGTGTGAAAGTAAAAACTCGCCCGATTACAACGGTATGTGTATTTTTTCCCTAGCCCATTCTGGTTAAACGTTTGGAGCAGCAGAAGTGCGAAAAATTTGTTGTCTTCTTAACCATTTCTTAGCTTCAAACTCCCATATCTCGCGAACGGATTGACCTAACCCAAAAATTCCTACTGCATCTGAAAGTAGAAACTCGCCCGATTACAACGGTATGTGTATTTTTTCCCTAGGCCATTCTGGTTAAGCGTTTGGAGCACCAGAATTGCGAAAAATTTTTTGCCTTCTCAACCATTTCTTCGCTTCAAACTCCCATATCTCGCGAATGGATACACCTAACCCAAAAATTCCTGTTGCGTGTGAAAGTAGAAACTCGCCCGATTACAACGGTATGTGTATTTTTTCCCTAGGCCATTCTGGTTAAGCGTTTGGAGCAGCAGAATTGCGAAAAATGTTTTGCCTTCTCAACCATTTCTTGGCTTCAAACTCCCATATCTCGCGAACGGATTGACCAAACCCAAAAATTCCTATTGCATCTGAAAGTAGAAACTAGCCCGATTACAACGGTATGTGTATTTTTTCCCTAGGGCATTCTGGTTAAGCGTTTGGATCAGCAGAATTGCGAAAAATTGTATGCCTTCTCAACCATTTCTTGGCTTCAAACTCCCATATCTCGCGAACGGATAGACCTAACCCAAAAATTCCTGTTGCGTGTGAAAGTAGAAACTCTCCCGATTACAACGGTATGTGTATTTCTTCCCTAGCCCATTCTGGTTAAGCGTTTGGCGCAGCAGAATTGCGAAAAATTTGTTGTCTTCTCAACCATTTCTTAGCTTCAAAGTCCCATATCTCGCGAACGGATTGACCTAATCCAAAAATTCCTATTGCATCTGATAATAGAAACTCGCCCGATTACAACGGTATGTGTATTTTTTCCCTAGGCCATTCTGGTCAAGCGTTTGAAGCAGCAGAATAGCGAAAAATTTTTTGCCTTCTCAACCATTTCTTGGCTTCAAACTGCCATATCTAGCGAACGGATGGACCTAACCCAAAAATTCCTATTGCATCTAAAAGTATAAACTCGCCCGACTACAGCGGTATGTATATTTTTTCCCTAGGGCATTCTGGTTAAGCGTTTGGATCAGCAGAATTACCACAAATTGTATGCCTTCTCAACCATTTCTTGGCTTTAAACTCCCATATCTCGCGAACGGATAGACCTAACCCAAAAATTCCTGTTGCGTGTGAAAGTAGAATCTCGCCCGATTACAACGGTATGTGTATTTTCTCCCTAGCCCATTCTGGTTAAGAGTTTGGAGCAGCAGAATAGCGAAAAATTGTTTGCATTCTCAACAATTTCTTGGCTTCAAACTCCCATATCTCGCGAACGGATTGACTTAACCCAAAAATTCCTGTTGCGTCTGAAAGTAGAAACTCGCCCGATTACAACGGTATGTGTATTTTTTCACTAGGCCATTCTGGTTAAGCGTTTGGAGCAGCAGAAGTGCGAAAAATTTCTTGTCTTCTTTACCATTTCTTAGCTTCAAACTCCCATATCTCGCGAACGAATTGACCTAACCCAAAAATTCTTGTTGCATCTGAAAGAAGAAACTCGCCCGATTACAACGGTATGTGTATTTTTTCCCTAGGCCATTCTGGTTAAGCGATTGGAGCAGCAGAATTGCGAAAAATTTGTTGTCTCCTTAACCATTTCTCAGCTTCAAACTCCCATATCTCGCGAACGGATTGACCTAACCCAAAAATTCCTATTGCATCTGAAAGTAGAAACTCGCCCGATTACAACGGTATATGTATTTTTTCCCTAGGCCATTCTGATTAAACGTTTGGAGCAGCAGCATTGCGAAAAATTTTTTGCCTTCTCAACCATTTCTTGGCTTCAAACTCCCATATCTCGCGAACGGATTGACCAAACCCAGAAGTTCCTGCTGCGTCTGAAAGTAGAAACTCACCCGATTACAACGATATGCGTATTTTTTCCCTAGCCCATTCTGGTTAAGCGTTTGGAGCAGCAGAAGTGCGAAAAATTTGTTGTCTTCTTAACCATTTCTTAGCTTCAAACTCCCATATCTCGCGAACGGATTGACCTAACCCAAAAATTCCTACTGCATCTGAAAGTAGAAACTCGCCCGATTACAACGGTATGTGTATTTTTTCCCTAGGCCATTCTGGTTAAGCGTTTGGAGCAGCAGAATTGCGAAAAATTTTTTGCCTTCTCAACCATTTCTTCGCTTCAAACTCCCATATCTCGCGAATGGATACACCTAACCCAAAAATTCCTGTTGCGTGTGAAAGTAGAAACTCGCCCGATTACAACGGTATGTGTATTTTTTCCCTAGGCCATTCTGGTTAAGCGTTTGGAGCAGCAGAATTGCGAAAAATGTTTTGCCTTCTCAACCATTTCTTGGCTTCAAACTCCCATATCTCGCGAACGGATTGACCAAACCCAAAAATTCCTATTGCATCTGAAAGTAGAAACTAGCCCGATTACAACGGTATGTGTATTTTTTCCCTAGGGCATTCTGGTTAAGCGTTTGGATCAGCAGAATTGCGAAAAATTGTATGCCTTCTCAACCATTTCTTGGCTTCAAACTCCCATATCTCGCGAACGGACTGACCAAACCCAAAAATTCCTATTGCGTCTGAAAGTAGAAACTCGCCCGATTACAGCGGTATGTGTATTTTTTCCCTAGGCAATTCTGGTTAAGCGTTTGGAGCAGCAGAATTGCGAAAAATTTTTTGCCTTCTCAACATTTCTTGGCTTCAAACTCCCATATCTCGCGAACGGATTGACCTAACCCAAAAATTCCTGTTGCATCTGAAAGTAGAAACTCGCCCGATTACAACGGTATGTGTATTTTTTCCCTAGGCCATTCTGGTTAAGCGTTTGGAGCAGCAGAATTGCGAAAAATTTTTTGCCTTCTCAACCATTTCTTGGCTTCAAACTCCCATATCTCGCGAACGGATTGACCAAACCCAGAAGTTCCTGCTGCGTCTGAAAGTAGAAACTCACCCGATTACAACGATATGCGTATTTTTTCCCTAGGCCATTCGGGTTAAGCGTTTGGAGCAGCAGAATTGCGAAAAATGTTTTGCCTTCTCAACCATTTCTTGGCTTCAAACTCCCATATCTCGCGAACGGATTGACCTAACCCAACAATTCCTATTGCATCTGAAAGTAGAAACTCGCCCGATTACAGCGGTATGTGTATTTTTCCCCTAGGCAATTCTGGTTAAGCGTTTGGAGCAGCAGAATTGCGAAAAATTTTTTGGCTTCTCAACCATTTCTTAGCTTCAAACTCCCATATCTCGCGAACGGATTGACCAAACCCAGAAGTTCCTGCTGCGTCTGAAAGTAGGAACTCGCCCGATTACAACGATATGCGTATTTTTTCCCTAGGCCATTCTGGTTAAGCGTTTGGAGCAGCAGAATTGCGAAAAATTTTTTGCCTTCTCAACCATTTCTTAGCTTCAAACTCCCATATCTCGCGAACGGATTGACCAAACCCAGAAGTTCCTGCTTCGTCTGAAAGTAGAAACACGCCCGATTACAACGGTATGCGTATTTTTTCCCTAGGCCATTCTGGTTAAGCGTTTGGAGCAGCAGAAGTGCGAAAAATTTGTTGTCTTCTCAACCATTTCTTAGCTTCAAACTCCCATATCTCGCGAACGGATTGACGTAACTCAAAAATTCCAGTTGCATCTGAGAGTAGAAACTCGCCCGATTACAACGGTATGTGTATTTTTTCCCTAGGCCATTCTGGTTAAGCGTTTGGAGCAGCAGAATTGCGAAAAATTTTTTGCCTTCTCAACCATTTCTTGTCTTCAAACTCCCATATCTCGCGAACGGATTGACCTAACACAAAAATTCCTATTGCATCTGAAAGTAGAAACTCGCCCGATTACAGCGGTATGTGTATTTTTTCGCTAGGCCATTCTGGTTAAGCGTTTGGAGCAGCAGAATAGCGAAAAATTTTTTGCCTTCTCAACCATTTCTTGGCTTCAAACTCCCATATCTCGCGAACGGATTGACCAAACCCAGAAGTTCCTGCTGCGCCTGAAAGTAGAAACTCACCCGATTACAACGATATGCGTATTTTTTCCCTAGGCCATTCTGGTTAAGCGTTTGGAGCAGCAGAATTGCGAAAAATGTTTTGCCTTCTCAACCATTTCTTGGCTTCAAACTCCCATATCTCGCGAACGGATTGACCTAACCGAAAATTCCTGTTGCATCTGAAAGTAGAAATTCGTCCGATTACAACGGTATGTGTATTTTTTCCCTAGCCCATTCTGGTTAAGCGTGTGGAGCAGCAGAATTGCGAAAAATTTTTTGCCTTCTCAACCATTTCTTGACTTCAAACTCCCATATCTCGCGAACGGATTGACCTAACCCAAAAATTCCTGTTGCGTCTGAAAGTAGAAACTCGCCCGATTACAACGGTATGTGTATTTTTTCCCTAGGCCATTCTGGTTAAGCGTTTGGAGCAGCAGTAGTGCGAAACATTTGTTGTCTTCTTTACCATTTTTTAGCTTCAAACTCCCATATCTCGCGAACGGATTGACCTAACCCAAAAATTCTTGTTGCATCTGAAAGAAGAAACTCGCCCGATTACAACGGTATGTGTATTTTTTCCCTAGGCCATTCTGATTAAGCGTTTGGAGCAGCAGAATAGCGAAAAATTGTTTGCCTTCTCAACCATTTCTTGGTTTCAAACTCCCATATCTCGCGAACGGATTGACCTAACCCAAAAATTCCTGTTGGGTCTGAAAGTAGAAACTCGCCCGATTACTACGGTATGTGTATTTCTTCCCCAGGCCATTCCGGTTAAGCGTTTGGAGCAGCAGAATTGCGAAAAATTTTTTGCCTTCTCAACCATTTCTTGGCTTCAAACTCCCATATCTCGCGAACGGATTGACCTTACCCAAAAATTCCTATTGCATCTGAAAGTAGAAGTCGCCCGATTACAACGGTACGTGTATTTTTCCCTTAGGCCATTCTGGTTAAGCGATTGGAGCAGCAGAAGTGCGAAAAATTTGTTGTCTTCTCAAACATTTCTTAGCTTCAAACTCCCATATCTCGGGAACGGATTGACCTAACCCAAAAATTCCTGTTGCATCTGAAAGTAGAAAGTCGCCCGATTACAACGGTATGTGTATTTTTTCCCTAGGCCCTTCTGGTTAAGCGTTAGGAGCAGCAGAATGGCGAAAAAGTTGTTGTCTTCTCAACCATTTCTTAGCTTCAAACTCCCATATCTCGCGAACGGATTGACCAAACCCAGAAGTTCCTGCTGCGTCTGAAAGTAGAAACTCGCCCGATTACAACGATATGTGTATTTTTTCCCTAGGCCATTCTCGTTAAGCGTTAGGAGCAGCAGAATTGCGAAAAATTTGTTGTCTTCTCAACCATTTCTTAGCTTCAAACTCCCATATCTCGCGAACGGATTGGCCTAACACAAAAATTCCTATTGCATCTGAAAGTAGAAACTCGCCCGATTACAGCGGTATGTGTATTTTTTCCCTAGGCAATTCTGGTTAAGCGTTTGGAGCAGCAGAATTGCGAAAAATTTTTTGCCTTCTCAACCATTTCTTGGCTTCAAACTCCCATATCTCGCGAACGGATTGACCAAACCCAGAAGTTCCTGCTGCGTCTGAAAGTAGAAACTCACCCGATTACAACGATATGCGTATTTTTTCCCTAGGCCATTCTGGTAAAGCGTTTGGAGCTGCAGAATTGCGAAAAATGTTTTGCCTTCTCAACCATTTCTTGGCTTCAAACTCCCATATCTCGCGAACGGATTGACCTAACCCAAAAATTCCTATTGCATCTGAAAGTAGAAACTCGCCCGATTACAGCGGTATGTGTATTTTTTCCCCAGGCAATTCTGGTTAAGCGTTTGGAGCAGCAGAATTGCGAAAAATTTTTTGCCTTCTCAACCATTTCTTGGCTTCAAACTCCCATATCTCGCGAACGGATTGACCTAACCCAAAAATTCTTGTTGCATCTGAAAGAAGAAACTCGCCCGATTACAACGGTATGTGTATTTTTCCCCTAGGCAATTCTGGTTAAGCGTTTGGAGCAGCAGAATTGCGAAAAATTTTTTGGCTTCTCAACCATTTCTTAGCTTCAAACTCCCATATCTCGCGAACGGATTGACCAAACCCAGAAGTTCCTGCTGCGTCTGAAAGTAGGAACTCGCCCGATTACAACGATATGCGTATTTTTTCCCTAGGCCATTCTGGTTAAGCGTTTGGAGCAGCAGAATTGCGAAAAATTTTTTGCCTTCTCAACCATTTCTTAGCTTCAAACTCCCATATCTCGCGAACGGATTCACAAACCCAGAAGTTCCTGCTTCGTCTGAAAGTAGAAACACGCCCGATTACAACGGTATGCGTATTTTTTCCCTAGGCCATTCTGGTTAAGCGTTTGGAGCAGCAGAAGTGCGAAAAATTTGTTGTCTTCTCAACCATTTCTTAGCTTCAAACTCCCATATCTCGCGAACGGATTGACGTAACTCAAAAATTCCAGTTGCATCTGAGAGTAGAAACTCGCCCGATTACAACGGTATGTGTATTTTTTCCCTAGGCCATTCTGGTTAAGCGTTTGGAGCAGCAGAATTGCGAAAAATTTTTTGCCTTCTCAACCATTTCTTGTCTTCAAACTCCCATATCTCGCGAACGGATTGACCTAACACAAAAATTCCTATTGCATCTGAAAGTAGAAACTCGCCCGATTACAGCGGTATGTGTATTTTTTCCCTAGGCAATTCTGGTTAAGCGTTTGGAGCAGCAGAATTGCGAAAAATTTTTTGCCTTCTCAACCATTTCTTGGCTTCAAACTCCCATATCTCGCGAACGGATTGACCAAACCCAGAAGTTCCTGCTGCGTCTGAAAGTAGAAACTCACCCGATTACAACGATATGCGTATTTTTTCCCTAGGCCATTCTGGTAAAGCGTTTGGAGCTGCAGAATTGCGAAAAATGTTTTGCCTCCTCAACCATTTCTTGGCTTCAAACTCCCATATCTCGCGAACGGATTGACCTAACCCAAAAATTCCTATTGCATCTGAAAGTAGAAACTCGCCCGATTACAGCGGTATGTGTATTTTTTCCCCAGGCAATTCTGGTTAAGCGTTTGGAGCAGCAGGATTGCGAAAAATTTTTTGCCTTCTCAACCATTTCTTGGCTTCAAACTCCCATATCTCGCGAACGGATTGGCCTAACCCAAAAATTCCTGTTGCATCTGAAAGTAGAAACTCGTCCGATTACAACGGTATGTGTATTTTTTCCCTAGGCCATTCTGGTTAAGCGTGTGGAGCAGCAGAATTGCGAAAAATGTTTTGCCTTCTCAACCATTTCTTGGCTTCAAACTCCCATATTTCGCGAACGGATTGACCTAACGCAAAAATTCATGTTGCGTCTGAAAGTAGAAACTCGCCCGATTACAAAGATATGCGTATTTTTTCCCTAGGACATTCTGGTTAAGCGTTTGGAGCAGCAGAATTGCGAAAAATGTTTTGCCTTCTCAACCATTTCTTGGCTTCAAACTCCCATATCTCGCGAACGGAGTGACCTACCCCAAAAATTCCTATTGCATCTGAAAGTAGAAACTCGCTCGATTACAGCGGTATGTGTATTTTTTCCCTGGGCAATTCTGGTTAAGCGTTAGGAGCAGCAGAATTGCGAAAAATTTTTTGCCTTCTCAACCATTTCTTGGCTTCAAACTCCCATATCTCGCGAACGGATTGACCTAACCGAAAATTCCTGTTGCATCTGAAAGTAGAAATTCGTCCGATTACAACGGTATGTGTATTTTTTCCCTAGCCCATTCTGGTTAAGCGTGTGGAGCAGCAGAATTGCGAAAAATTTTTTGCCTTCTCAACCATTTCTTGACTTCAAACTCCCATATCTCGCGAACGGATTGACCTAACCCAAAAATTCCTGTTGCGTCTGAAAGTAGAAACTCGCCCGATTACAACGGTATGTGTATTTTTTCCCTAGGCCATTCTGGTTAAGCGTTTGGAGCAGCAGTAGTGCGAAACATTTGTTGTCTTCTTTACCATTTTTTAGCTTCAAACTCCCATATCTCGCGAACGGATTGACCTAACCCAAAAATTCTTGTTGCATCTGAAAGAAGAAACTCGCCCGATTACAACGGTATGTGTATTTTTTCCCTAGGCCATTCTGATTAAGCGTTTGGAGCAGCAGAATAGCGAAAAATTGTTTGCCTTCTCAACCATTTCTTGACTTCAAACTCCCATATCTCGCGAACGGATTGACCTAACCCAAAAATTCCTGTTGGGTCTGAAAGTAGAAACTCGCCCGATTACTACGGTATGTGTATTTCTTCCCCAGGCCATTCCGGTTAAGCGTTTGGAGCAGCAGAATTGCGAAAAATTTGTTGCCTTCTCAACCATTTCTTGGCTTCAAACTCCCATATCTCGCGAACGGATTGACCTTACCCAAAAATTCCTATTGCATCTGAAAGTAGAAACTCGCCCGATTACAACGGTACGTGTATTTTTCCCTTAGGCCATTCTGGTTAAGCGATTGGAGCAGCAGAAGTGCGAAAAATTTGTTGTCTTCTCAAACATTTCTTAGCTTCAAACTCCCATATCTCGGGAACGGATTGACCTAACCCAAAAATTCCTGTTGCATCTGAAAGTAGAAAGTCGCCCGATTACAACGGTATGTGTATTTTTTCCCTAGGCCCTTCTGGTTAAGCGTTAGGAGCAGCAGAATGGCGAAAAAGTTGTTGTCTTCTCAACCATTTCTTAGCTTCAAACTCCCATATCTCGCGAACGGATTGACCAAACCCAGAAGTTCCTGCTGCGTCTGAAAGTAGAAACTCGCCCGATTACAACGATATGTGTATTTTTTCCCTAGGCCATTCTCGTTAAGCGTTAGGAGCAGCAGAATTGCGAAAAATTTGTTGTCTTCTCAACCATTTCTTAGCTTCAAACTCCCATATCTCGCGAACGGATTGGCCTAACACAAAAATTCCTATTGCATCTGAAAGTAGAAACTCGCCCGATTACAGCGGTATGTGTATTTTTTCCCTAGGCAATTCTGGTTAAGCGTTTGGAGCAGCAGAATTGCGAAAAATTTTTTGCCTTCTCAACCATTTCTTGGCTTCAAACTCCCATATCTCGCGAACGGATTGACCAAACCCAGAAGTTCCTGCTGCGTCTGAAAGTAGAAACTCACCCGATTACAACGATATGCGTATTTTTTCCCTAGGCCATTCTGGTAAAGCGTTTGGAGCTGCAGAATTGCGAAAAATGTTTTGCCTTCTCAACCATTTCTTGGCTTCAAACTCCCATATCTCGCGAACGGATTGACCTAACCCAAAAATTCCTATTGCATCTGAAAGTAGAAACTCGCCCGATTACAGCGGTATGTGTATTTTTTCCCCAGGCAATTCTGGTTAAGCGTTTGGAGCAGCAGAATTGCGAAAAATTTTTTGCCTTCTCAACCATTTCTTGGCTTCAAACTCCCATATCTCGCGAACGGATTGACCTAACCCAAAAATTCCTGTTGCATCTGAAAGTAGAAACTCGTCCGATTACAACGGTATGTGTATTTTTTCCCTAGGCCATTCTGGTTAAGCGTGTGGAGCAGCAGAATTGCGAAAAATTTTATGCCTTCTCAACCATTTCTTGGCTTCAAACTCCCATATTTCGCGAACGGATTGACCTAACGCAAAAATTCATGTTGCGTCTGAAAGTAGAAACTCGCCCGATTACAGCTGTATGTGTATTTTTTCCCTAGGCCATTCTGGTTAAGCGTTTGGAGCAGCAGTAGTGCGAAAAATTTGTTGTCTTCTTTACCATTTCTTGGCTTCAAACTCCCATATCTCGCGAACGGATTGACCTAACCCAAAAATTCTTGTTGCATCTGAAAGAAGAAACTCGCCCGATTACCACGGTATGTGTATTTTTTCGCTAGGCCATTCTGGTTAAGCGTTTGGAGCAGCAGAATAGCGAAAAATTGTTTGCCTTCTCAACCATTTCTTGGCTTCAAACTCCCATATCTCGCGAACGGATTGACCAAACCCAGAAGTTCCTGCTGCGCCTGAAAGTAGAAACTCACCCGATTACAACGATATGCGTATTTTTTCCCTAGGCCATTCTGGTTAAGCGTTTGGAGCAGCAGAATTGCGAAAAATGTTTTGCCTTCTCAACCATTTCTTGGCTTCAAACTCCCATATCTCGCGAACGGAGTGACCTACCCCAAAAATTCCTATTGCATCTGAAAGTAGAAACTCGCTCGATTACAGCGGTATGTGTATTTTTTCCCTGGGCAATTCTGGTTAAGCGTTAGGAGCAGCAGAATTGCGAAAAATTTTTTGCCTTCTCAACCATTTCTTGGCTTCAAACTCCCATATCTCGCGAACGGATTGACCTAACCGAAAATTCCTGTTGCATCTGAAAGTAGAAATTCGTCCGATTACAACGGTATGTGTATTTTTTCCCTAGCCCATTCTGGTTAAGTGTGTGGAGCAGCAGAATTGCGAAAAATTTTTTGCCTTCTCAACCATTTCTTGGCTTCAAACTCCCATATCTCGCGAACGGATTGACCTAACCCAAAAATTCCTGTTGCGTCTGAAAGTAGAAACTCGCCCGATTACAACGGTATGTGTATTTTTTCCCTAGGCCATTCTGGTTAAGCGTTTGGAGCAGCAGTAGTGCGAAACATTTGTTGTCTTCTTTACCATTTTTTAGCTTCAAACTCCCATATCTCGCGAACGGATTGACCTAACCCAAAAATTCTTGTTGCATCTGAAAGAAGAAACTCGCCCGATTACAACGGTATGTGTATTTTTTCCCTAGGCCATTCTGATTAAGCGTTTGGAGCAGCAGAATAGCGAAAAATTGTTTGCCTTCTCAACCATTTCTTGGTTTCAAACTCCCATATCTCGCGAACGGATTGACCTAACCCAAAAATTCCTGTTGGGTCTGAAAGTAGAAACTCGCCCGATTACTACGGTATGTGTATTTCTTCCCCAGGCCATTCCGGTTAAGCGTTTGGAGCAGCAGAATTGCGAAAAATTTTTTGCCTTCTCAACCATTTCTTGGCTTCAAACTCCCATATCTCGCGAACGGATTGACCTAACCCAAAAATTCCTATTGCATCTGAAAGTAGAAACTCGCCCGATTACAACGGTACGTGTATTTTTCCCTTAGGCCATTCTGGTTAAGCGATTGGAGCAGCAGAAGTGCGAAAAATTTGTTGTCTTCTCAAACATTTCTTAGCTTCAAACTCCCATATCTCGGGAACGGATTGACCTAACCCAAAAATTCCTGTTGCATCTGAAAGTAGAAAGTCGCCCGATTACAACGGTATGTGTATTTTTTCCCTAGGCCCTTCTGGTTAAGCGTTAGGAGCAGCAGAATGGCGAAAAAGTTGTTGTCTTCTCAACCATTTCTTAGCTTCAAACTCCCATATCTCGCGAACGGATTGACCAAACCCAGAAGTTCCTGCTGCGTCTGAAAGTAGAAACTCGCCCGATTACAACGGTATGTGTATTTTTTCCCTAGGCCATTCTCGTTAAGCGTTAGGAGCAGCAGAATTGCGAAAAATTTGTTGTCTTCTCAACCATTTCTTAGCTTCAAACTCCCATATCTCGCGAACGGATTGGCCAAACCCAGAAGTTCCTGCTGCGTCTGAAAGTAGAAACTCGCCCGATTACAACGATATGCGTATTTTTTCCCTAGGCCATTCTGGTTAAGCGTTTGGAGCAGCAGAAGTGCGAAAAATTTGTTGTCTTCTCAACCATTTCTTGGCTTCAAACTCCCATATCTCGCGAACGGATTGACCTAACCCAAAAATTCCTGTTGCGTCTGAAATTAGAAACTCGCCCGATTACAACGGTATTTGTATTTTTTCCCTAGGCCGTTCTGGTTAACCGTTTGGCGCAGCAGAATTGCGAAAAATTTTTTGCCTTCTCAACCATTTCTTGGCTTCAAACTCCCATATCTCGCGAACGGATTGACCTAACCCAAAAATTCCTGTTGCGTCTGAAAGTAGAAACTCGCCCGATTACAACGGTATGTGTATTTTTTCCCTAGGCCATTCTGGTTAAGCGTTAGGAGCAGCAGAAGTGCGAAAAAGTTGTTGTCTTCATAGCCATTTCTTGGCTTCAAACTGCCATATCTCGCGAACGGATTGACCTAACCCAAAAATTCCTGTTGCGTCTGAAAGTAGAAACTCGCCCGATTACAACGGTATGTGTATTTTTTCCCTAGGCCATTCTGGTTAAGCGTTTGGAGCAGCAGAATAGCGAAATATTGTTTGCCTTCTCAACCATTTCTTGGCTTCAAACTCCCATATCTCGCGAACGCATTGATCAAACCCAGAAGTTCCTGCTGCGTCTGAAAGTAGAAACTCACCCGATTACAACGATATGCGTATTTTTTCCCTAGGCCATTCGGGTTAAGCGTTTGGAGCAGCAGAATTGCGAAAAATGTTTTGCCTTCTCAACCATTTCTTGGCTTCAAACTCCCATATCTCGCGAACGGATTGACCTAACCCAAAAATTCCTATTGCATCTGAAAGTAGAAACTCGCCCGATTACAGCGGTATGTGTATTTTTTCCCTAGGCAATTCTGGTTAAGCGTTAGGAGCTGCAGAATTGCGAAAAATTTTTTGCCTTCTCAACCATTTCTTGGCTTCAAACTCCCATATCTCGCGAACGGATTGACCTAACCCAAAAATTCCTGTTGCGTCTGAAAGTAGAAACTCGCCCGATTACAAAGGTATGTGTATTTTTTCCCTAGGCCATTCTGGTTAAGCGTTAGGAGCAGCAGAAGTGCGAAAAAGTTGTTGTCTTCATAGCCATTTCTTGGCTTCAAACTGCCATATCTCGCGAACGGATTGACCTAACCCAAAAATTCCTGTTGCGTCTGAAAGTAGAAACTCGCCCGATTACAACGGTATGTGTATTTTTTCCCTAGGCCATTCTGGTTAAGCGTTTGGAGCAGCAGAATAGCGAAAAATTGTTTGCCTTCTCAACCATTTCTTGGCTTCAAACTCCCATATCTCGCGAACGCATTGATCAAACCCAGAAGTTCCTGCTGCGTCTGAAAGTAGAAACTCACCCGATTACAACGATATGCGTATTTTTTCCCTAGGCCATTCTGGTTAAGCGTTTGGAGCAGCAGAAGTGCGAAAAAGTTGTTGTCTTCATAACCATTTCTTAGCTTCAAACTCCCATATCTCGCGAACGGATTGACCTAACCCAAAAATTCCTATTGCATCTGAAAGTAGAAACTCGCCCGATTACAGCGGTATGTGTATTTTTTCCCTAGGCAATTCTGATTAAGCGTTAGGAGCAGCAGAAGTGCGAAAAAGTTGTTGTCTTCATAACCATTTCTTAGCTTCAAACTCCCATATCTCGCGAACGGATTGACCAAACCCAGAAGTTCCTGCTGCGTCTGAAAGTAGAAACTCGCCCGATTACAACGATATGTGTATTTTTTCCCTAGGCCATTCTGGTTAAGCGTTAGGAGCAGCAGAATTGCGAAAAATTTTTTGCCTTCTCAACCATTTCTTGGCTTCAAACTCCCATATCTCACGAACGGATTGACCTAACCCAAAAATTCCTGTTGCATCTGAAAGTAGAAACTCGCCCGATTACAACGGTATGTGTATTTTTTCCCTAGGCCATTCTGGTTAAGCGTTAGGAGCAGCAGAAGTGCGAAAAAGTTGTTGTCTTCATAGCCATTTCTTGGCTTCAAACTGCCATATCTCGCGAACGGATTGACCTAACCCAAAAATTCCTGTTGCGTCTGAAAGTAGAAACTCGCCCGATTACAACGGTATGTGTATTTTTTCCCTAGGCCATTCTGGTTAAGCGTGTGGAGCAGCAGAATTGCGAAAAATTTTTTGCCTTCTCAACCATTTCTTGGCTTCAAACTCCCATATCTCGCGAACGGATTGACCTAACCCAAAAATTCCTGTTGCGTCTGAAATCAGAAACTCGCCCGATTACAACGGTATGTGTATTTTTTCCCTAGGCCATTCTGGTTAAGCGTTTGGAGCAGCAGAATAGCGAAAAATTGTTTGCCTTCTCAACCATTTCTTGGCTTCAATCTCCCATATCTCGCGAACGCATTGATCAAACCCAGAAGTTCCTGCTGCGTCTGAAAGTAGAAACTCACCAGATTACAACGATATGCGTATTTTTTCCCTAGGCCATTCTGGTTAAGCGTGTGGAGCAGCAGAATTGCGAAAAATGTTTTGCCTTCTCAACCATTTCTTGGCTTCAAACTCCCATATCTCGCGAACGGATTGACCTAACCCAAAAATTTCTGTTGCGTCTGAAATTAGAAACTCGCCCGATTACAACGGTATGTGTATTTTTTCCCTAGGCCATTCTGGTTAAGCGTTTGGAGCAGCAGAATAGCGAAAAATTGTTTGCCTTCTCAACCTTTTCTTGGCTTCAAACTCCCATATCTCGCGAACGCATTGATCAAACCCAGACGTTCCTGCTGCGTCTGAAAGTAGAAACTCACCCGATTACAGCGATATGCGTATTTTTTCCCTAGGCCATTCTGGTTAAGCGTTTGGAGCAGCAGAATTGCGAAAAATGTTTTGCCTTCTCAACCATTTCTTGGCTTCAAACTCCCATATCTCGCGAACGGATTGACCTAACCCAAAAATTCCTATTGCATCTGAAAGTAGAAACTCGCCCGATTACAGCGGTATGTGTATTTTTTCCCTAGGCAATTCTGGTTAAGCGTGTGGAGCAGCAGAATTGCGAAAAATTTTTTGCCTTCTCAACCATTTCTTGGCTTCAAACTCCCATATCTCGCGAACGGATTGACCTAACCCAAAAATTCCTGTTGCGTCTGAAAGTAGAAACTCGCCCGATTACAACGGTATGTGTATTTTTTCCCTAGGCCATTCTGGTTAAGCGTTTGGAGCAGCAGTAGTGCGAAAAATTTGTTGTCTACTTTACCATTTCTTAGCTTCAAACTCCCATATCTCGCGAACGGATTGACCTAACCCAAAAATTCCTATTACATCTGAAAGTAGAAACTCGCCCGATTACAGCGGTATGTGTATTTTTTCCCTAGGCAATTCTGGTTAAGCGTTAGGAGCAGCAGAATTGCGAAAAATTTTTTGCCTTCTCAACCATTTCTTGGCTTCAAACTCCCATATCTCGCGAACGGATTGACCTAACCCAAAAATTCCTGTTGCATCTGAAAGTAGAAACTCGTCCGATTACAACGGTATGTGTATTTTTTCCCTAGCCCATTCTGGTTAAGCGTGTGGAGCAGCAGAATTGCGAAAAATTTTTTGCCTTCTCAACCATTTCTTGGCTTCAAACTCCCATATCTCGCGAACGGATTGACCTAACCCAAAAATTCCTGTTGCGTCTGAAAGTAGAAACTCGCCCGATTACAACGGTATGTGTATTTTTTCCCTAGGCCATTCTGGTTAAGCGTTTGGAGCAGCAGTAGTGCGAAAAATTTGTTGTCTACTTTACCATTTCTTAGCTTCAAACTCCCATATCTCGCGAACGGATTGACCTAACCCAAAAATTCTTGTTGCATCTGAAAGAAGAAACACGCCCGATTACAACGGTATGTGTATTTTTTCCCTAGGCCATTCTGGTTAAGCGTTTGGAGCAGCAGAATAGCGAAAAATTGTTTGCCTTCTCAACCATTTCTTGGCTTCAAACTACCATATCTCGCGAACGGATTGACCTAACCCAAAAATTCCTGTTGGGTCTGAAAGTAGAAACTCGCCCGATTACAACGGTATGTGTATTTCTTCCCTAGGCCATTCTGGTTAAGCGTTTGGAGCAGCAGAATTGCGAAAAACTTTTTGCCTTCTCAACCATTTCTTGGCTTCAAACTCCCATATCTCGCGAACGGATTGACCAAACCCAGAAGTTCCTGCTGCGTCTGAAAGTAGAAACTCACCCGATTACAACGATATGCGTATTTTTTCCCTAGGCCATTCTGGTTAAGCGTTTGGAGCAGCAGAATTGCGAAAAATGTTTTGCCTTCTCAACCATTTCTTGGCTTCAAACTCCCATATCTCGCGAACGGATTGACCTAACCCAAAAATTCCTATTGCATCTGAAAGTAGAAACTCGCCCGATTACAGAGGTATGTGTATTTTTTCCCTAGGCAATTCTGATTAAGCGTTAGGAGCAGTAGAAGTGCGAAAAAGTTGTTGTCTTCATAACCATTTCTTAGCTTCAAACTCCCATATCTCGCGAACGGATTGACCAAACCCAGAAGTTCCTGCTGCGTCTGAAAGTAGAAACTCGCCCGATTACAACGATATGTGTATTTTTTCCCTAGGCCATTCTGGTTAAGCGTTAGGAGCAGCAGAATTGCGAAAAATTTTTTGCCTTCTCAACCATTTCTTGGCTTCAAACTCCCATATCTCACGAAAGGATTGACCTAACCCAAAAATTCCTGTTGCATCTGAAAGTAGAAACTCGCCCGATTACAACGGTATGTGTATTTTTTCCCTAGGCCATTGTGGTTAAGCGTGTGGAGCAGCAGAATAGCGAAAAATTGTTTGCCTTCTCAACCATTTCTTGGCTTCAAACTCCCATATCTCGCGAACGCATTGATCAAACCCAGAAGTTCCTGCTGCGTCTGAAAGTAGAAACTCACCCGATTACAACGATATGCGTATTTTTTCCTTAGGCCATTCTGGTTAAGCGTTTGGAGCAGCAGAATTGCGAAAAATGTTTTGCCTTCTCAACCATTTCTTGGCTTCAAACTCCCATATCTCGCGAACGGATTGACCTAACCCAAAAATTCCTGTTGCATCTGAAAGTAGAAACTCGTCCGATTACAACGGTATGTGTATTTTTTCCCTAGCCCATTCTGGTTAAGCGTGTGGAGCAGCAGAATTGCGAAAAATTTTTTGCCTTCTCAACCATTTCTTGGCTTCAAACTCCCATATCTCGCGAACGGATTGACCTAACCCAAAAATTCCTGTTGCGTCTGAAAGTAGAAACTCGCCCGATTACAACGGTATGTGTATTTTTTCCCTAGGCCATTCTGGTTAAGCGTTTGGAGCAGCAGTAGTGCGAAAAATTTGTTGTCTACTTTACCATTTCTTAGCTTCAAACTCCCATATCTCGCGAACGGATTGACCTAACCCAAAAATTCTTGTTGCATCTGAAAGAAGAAACACGCCCGATTACAACGGTATGTGTATTTTTTCCCTAGGCCATTCTGGTTAAGCGTTTGGAGCAGCAGAATTGCGAAAAACTTTTTGCCTTCTCAACCATTTCTTGGCTTCAAACTCCCATATCTCGCGAACGGATTGACCAAACCCAGAAGTTCCTGCTGCGTCTGAAAGTAGAAACTCACCCGATTACAACGATATGCGTATTTTTTCCCTAGGCCATTCTGGTTAAGCGTTTGGAGCAGCAGAATTGCGAAAAATGTTTTGCCTTCTCAACCATTTCTTGGCTTCAAACTCCCATATCTCGCGAACGGATTGACCTAACCCAAAAATTCCTATTGCATCTGAAAGTAGAAACTCGCCCGATTACAACGGTACGTGTATTTTTCCCTTAGGCCATTCTGGTTAAGCGATTGGAGCAGCAGAAGTGCGAAAAATTTGTTGTCTTCTCAAACATTTCTTAGCTTCAAACTCCCATATCTCGGGAACGGATTGACCTAACCCAAAAATTCCTGTTGCATCTGAAAGTAGAAACTCGCCCGATTACAACGGTATGTGTATTTTTTCCCTAGGCCCTCCTGGTTAAGCGTTAGGAGCAGCAGAAGTGCGAAAAAGTTGTTGTCTTCTCAACCATTTCTTAGCTTCAAACTCCCATATCTCGCGAACGGATTGACCAAACCCAGAAGTTCCTGCTGCGTCTGAAAGTAGAAACTCGCCCGATTACAACGATATGTGTATTTTTTCCCTAGGCCATTCTGGTTAAGCGTTAGGAGCAGCAGATGTGCGAAAAATTTGTTGTCTTCTCAACCATTTCTTAGCTTCAAACTCCCATATCTCGCGAACGGATTGGCCAAACCCAGAAGTTCCTGCTGCGTCTGAAAGTAGAAACTCGCCCGATTACAACGATATGCGTATTTTTTCCCTAGGCCATTCTGGTTAAGCGTTTGGAGCAGCAGAAGTGCGAAAAATTTGTTGTCTTCTCAACCATTTCTTGGCTTCAAACTCCCATATCTCGCGAACGGATTGACCTAACCCAAAAATTCCTGTTGCGTCTGAAAGTAGAAACTCGCCCGATTACAACGGTATGTGTATTTTTTCCCTAGGCCATTCTGATTAAGCGTTAGGAGCAGCAGAAGTGCGAAAAAGTTGTTGTCTTCATAACCACTTCTTAGCTTCAAACTCCCATATCTCGCGAACGGATTGACCAAACCCAGAAGTTCCTGCTGCGTCTGAAAGTAGAAACTCGCCCGATTACAACGATATGTGTATTTTTTCCCTAGGCCATTCTGGTTAAGCGTTAGGAGCTGCAGAATTGCGAAAAATTTGTTGTCTTCTCAATCATTTCTTAGCTTCAAACTCCCATATCTCGCGAACGGATTGACCTAACACAAAAATTCCTGTTGCATCTGAAAGTAGAAACTCGCCCGATTACAACGGTATGTGTATTTTTTCCCTAGGCCATTCTGGTTAAGCGTTAGGAGCAGCAGAAGTGCGAAAAAGTTGTTGTCTTCATAACCATTTCTTAGCTTCAAACTCCCATATCTCGCGAACGGATTGACCAAACCCAGAAGTTCCTGCTGCGTCTGAAATTAGAAACTCGCCCGATTACAACGATATGTGTATTTTTTCCCTAGGCCATTCTGGATAAGCGTTAGGAGCAGCAGAAGTGCGAAAAATTTGTTGTCTTCTCAACCATTTCTTAGCTTCAAACTCCCATATCTCGCGAACGGATTGACCAAACCCAGAAGTTCCTGCTGCGTCTGAAAGTAGAAACTCGCCCGATTACAACGATATGCGTATTTTTTCCCTAGGCCATTCTGGTTAAGCGTTTGGAGCAGCAGAAGTGCGAAAAATTTGTTGTCTTCTCAATCATTTCTTAGCTTCAAACTCCCATATCTCGCGAACGGATTGACCAAACCCAGAAGTTCCTGCTGCGTCTGAAAGTAGAAACTCGCCCGATTACAACGATATGTGTATTTTTTCCCTAGGCCATTCTGGTTAAGCGTTAGGAGCAGCAGAAGTGCGAAAAAGTTGTTGTCTTCATAGCCATTTCTTGGCTTCAAACTGCCATATCTCGCGAACGGATTGACCTAACCCAAAAATTCCTGTTGCGTCTGAAAGTAGAAACTCGCCCGATTACAACGGTATGTGTATTTTTTCCCTAGGCCATTCTGGTTAAGCGTGTGGAGCAGCAGAATTGCGAAAAATTTTTTGCCTTCTCAACCATTTCTTGGCTTCAAACTCCCATATCTCGCGAACGGATTGACCTAACCCAAAAATTCCTGTTGCGTCTGAAATTAGAAACTCGCCCGATTACAACGGTATGTGTATTTTTTCCCTAGGCCATTCTGGTTAAGCGTTTGGAGCAGCAGAATAGCGAAAAATTGTTTGCCTTCTCAACCATTTCTTGACTTCAAACTCCCATATCTCGCGAACGCATTGATCAAACCCAAAAATTCCTATTGCATCTGAAAGTAGAAACTCGCCCGATTACAGCGGTATGTGTATTTTTTCCCTAGGCAATTCTGGTTAAGCGTTAGGAGCAGCAGAATTGCGAAAAATTTTTTGCCTTCTCAACCATTTCTTGGCTTCAAACTCCCATATCTCGCGAACGGATTGACCTAACCCAAAAATTCCTGTTGCATCTGAAAGTAGAAACTCGTCCGATTACAATGGTATGTGTATTTTTTCCCTAGCCCATTCTGGTTAAGCGTGTGGAGCAGCAGGATTGCGAAAAATTTTTTGCCTTCTCAACCATTTCTTGGCTTCAAACTCCCATATCTCGCGAACGGATTGACCTAACCCAAAAATTCCTGTTGCGTCTGAAAGTAGAAACTCGCCCGATTACAACGGTATGTGTATTTTTTCCCTAGGCCATTCTGGTTAAGCGTTTGGAGCAGCAGAATAGCGAAAAATTGTTTGCCTTCTCAACCATTTCTTGGCTTCAAACTCCCATATCTCGCGAACGGATTGACCAAACCCAGAAGTTCCTGCTGCGTCTGAAAGTAGAAACTCGCCCGATTACAACGGTACGTGTAATTTTCCCTTAGGCCATTCTGGTTAAGCGTTAGGAGCAGCAGAAGTGCGAAAAATTTGTTGTCTTCTCAACCATTTCTTAGCTTCAAACTCCCATATCTCGCGAACGGATTGACCAAACCCAGAAGTTCCTGCTGCGTCTGAAAGTAGAAACTCGCCCGATTACAACGATATGTGTATTTTTCCCTAGGCCATTCTGGTTAAGCGTTAGGAGCAGCAGAAGTGCGAAAAATTTGTTGTCTTCTCAACCATTTCTTAGCTTCAAACTCCCATATCTCGCGAACGGACTGGCCAAACCCAGAAGTTCCTGCTGCGTCTGAAAGTAGAAACTCGCCCGATTACAACGATATGCGTATTTTTGCCCTAGGCCATTCTGGTTAAGCGTTTGGAGCAGCAGAATTGCGAAAAATGTTTTGCCTTCTCAACCATTTCTTGGCTTCAAACTCCCATATCTTGCGAACGGATTGACCTAACCCAAAAATTCCTATTGCATCTGAAAGTAGAAACTCGCCCGATTACAGCGGTATGTGTATTTTTTCCCTAGGCAATTCTGGTTAAGCGTTAGGAGCAGCAGAATTGCGAAAAATTTTTTGCCTTCTCAACCATTTCTTGGCTTCAAACTCCCATATCTCGCGAACGGATTGACCTAACCCAAAAATTCCTGTTGCATCTGAAAGTAGAAACTCGTCCGATTACAACGGTATGTGTATTTTTTCCCTAGCCCATTCTGGTTAAGCGTGTGGAGCAGCAGAATTGCGAAAAATTTTTTGCCTTCTCAACCATTTCTTGGCTTCAAACTCCCATATCTCGCGAACGGATTGACCTAACCCAAAAATTCCTGTTGCGTCTGAAAGTAGAAACTCGCCCGATTACAACGGTATGTGTATTTTTTCCCTAGGCCATTCTGGTTAAGCGTTTGGAGCAGCAGTAGTGCGAAAAATTTGTTGTCTACTTTACCATTTCTTAGCTTCAAACTCCCATATCTCGCGAACGGATTGACCTAACCCAAAAATTCTTGTTGCATCTGAAAGAAGAAACACGCCCGATTACAACGGTATGTGTATTTTTTCCCTAGGCCATTCTGGTTAAGCGTTTGGAGCAGCAGAATTGCGAAAAACTTTTTGCCTTCTCAACCATTTCTTGGCTTCAAACTCCCATATCTCGCGAACGGATTGACCAAACCCAGAAGTTCCTGCTGCGTCTGAAAGTAGAAACTCACCCGATTACAACGATATGCGTATTTTTTCCCTAGGCCATTCTGGTTAAGCGTTTGGAGCAGCAGAATTGCGAAAAATGTTTTGCCTTCTCAACCATTTCTTGGCTTCAAACTCCCATATCTCGCGAACGGATTGACCTAACCCAAAAATTCCTATTGCATCTGAAAGTAGAAACTCGCCCGATTACAACGGTACGTGTATTTTTCCCTTAGGCCATTCTGGTTAAGCGATTGGAGCAGCAGAAGTGCGAAAAATTTGTTGTCTTCTCAAACATTTCTTAGCTTCAAACTCCCATATCTCGGGAACGGATTGACCTAACCCAAAAATTCCTGTTGCATCTGAAAGTAGAAACTCGCCCGATTACAACGGTATGTGTATTTTTTCCCTAGGCCCTCCTGGTTAAGCGTTAGGAGCAGCAGAAGTGCGAAAAAGTTGTTGTCTTCTCAACCATTTCTTAGCTTCAAACTCCCATATCTCGCGAACGGATTGACCAAACCCAGAAGTTCCTGCTGCGTCTGAAAGTAGAAACTCGCCCGATTACAACGATATGTGTATTTTTTCCCTAGGCCATTCTGGTTAAGCGTTAGGAGCAGCAGATGTGCGAAAAATTTGTTGTCTTCTCAACCATTTCTTAGCTTCAAACTCCCATATCTCGCGAACGGATTGGCCAAACCCAGAAGTTCCTGCTGCGTCTGAAAGTAGAAACTCGCCCGATTACAACGATATGCGTATTTTTTCCCTAGGCCATTCTGGTTAAGCGTTTGGAGCAGCAGAAGTGCGAAAAATTTGTTGTCTTCTCAACCATTTCTTGGCTTCAAACTCCCATATCTCGCGAACGGATTGACCTAACCCAAAAATTCCTGTTGCGTCTGAAAGTAGAAACTCGCCCGATTACAACGGTATGTGTATTTTTTCCCTAGGCCATTCTGATTAAGCGTTAGGAGCAGCAGAAGTGCGAAAAAGTTGTTGTCTTCATAACCACTTCTTAGCTTCAAACTCCCATATCTCGCGAACGGATTGACCAAACCCAGAAGTTCCTGCTGCGTCTGAAAGTAGAAACTCGCCCGATTACAACGATATGTGTATTTTTTCCCTAGGCCATTCTGGTTAAGCGTTAGGAGCTGCAGAATTGCGAAAAATTTGTTGTCTTCTCAATCATTTCTTAGCTTCAAACTCCCACATCTCGCGAACGGATTGACCTAACACAAAAATTCCTGTTGCATCTGAAAGTAGAAACTCGCCCGATTACAACGGTATGTGTATTTTTTCCCTAGGCCATTCTGGTTAAGCGTTAGGAGCAGCAGAAGTGCGAAAAAGTTGTTGTCTTCATAACCATTTCTTAGCTTCAAACTCCCATATCTCGCGAACGGATTGACCAAACCCAGAAGTTCCTGCTGCGTCTGAAATTAGAAACTCGCCCGATTACAACGATATGTGTATTTTTTCCCTAGGCCATTCTGGATAAGCGTTAGGAGCAGCAGAAGTGCGAAAAATTTGTTGTCTTCTCAACCATTTCTTAGCTTCAAACTCCCATATCTCGCGAACGGATTGACCAAACCCAGAAGTTCCTGCTGCGTCTGAAAGTAGAAACTCGCCCGATTACAACGGTACGTGTAATTTTCCCTTAGGCCATTCTGGTTAAGCGATTGGAGCAGCAGAAGTGCGAAAAATTTGTTGTCTTCTCAAACATTTCTTAGCTTCAAACTCCCATATCTCGGGAACGGATTGACCTAACCCAAAAATTCCTGTTGCATCTGAAAGTAGAAACTCGCCCGATTACAACGGTATGTGCATTTTTTCCCTAGGCCCTCCTGGTTAAGCGTTAGGAGCAGCAGAAGTGCGAAAAAGTTGTTGTCTTCTCAACCATTTCTTAGCTTCAAACTCCCATATCTCGCGAACGGATTGACCAAACCCAGAAGTTCCTGCTGCGTCTGAAAGTAGAAACTCGCCCGATTACAACGATATGTGTATTTTTCCCTAGGCCATTCTGGTTAAGCGTTAGGAGCAGCAGAAGTGCGAAAAATTTGTTGTCTTCTCAACCATTTCTTAGCTTCAAACTCCCATATCTCGCGAACGGACTGGCCAAACCCAGAAGTTCCTGCTGCGTCTGAAAGTAGAAACTCGCCCGATTACAACGATATGCGTATTTTTGCCCTAGGCCATTCTGGTTAAGCGTTTGGAGCAGCAGAATTGCGAAAAATGTTTTGCCTTCTCAACCATTTCTTGGCTTCAAACTCCCATATCTCGCGAACGGATTGACCTAACCCAAAAATTCCTATTGCATCTGAAAGTAGAAACTCGCCCGATTACAGCGGTATGTGTATTTTTTCCCTAGGCAATTCTGGTTAAGCGTTAGGAGCAGCAGAATTGCGAAAAATTTTTTGCCTTCTCAACCATTTCTTGGCTTCAAACTCCCATATCTCGCGAACGGATTGACCTAACCCAAAAATTCCTGTTGCGTCTGAAAGTAGAAACTCGCCCGATTACAACGGTATGTGTATTTTTTCCCTAGGCCATTCTGGTTAAGCGTTTGGAGCAGCAGTAGTGCGAAAAATTTGTTGTCTACTTTACCATTTCTTAGCTTCAAACTCCCATATCTCGCGAACGGATTGACCTAACCCAAAAATTCTTGTTGCATCTGAAAGAAGAAACACGCCCGATTACAACGGTATGTGTATTTTTTCCCTAGGCCATTCTGGTTAAGCGTTTGGAGCAGCAGAATTGCGAAAAACTTTTTGCCTTCTCAACCATTTCTTGGCTTCAAACTCCCATATCTCGCGAACGGATTGACCAAACCCAGAAGTTCCTGCTGCGTCTGAAAGTAGAAACTCACCCGATTACAACGATATGCGTATTTTTTCCCTAGGCCATTCTGGTTAAGCGTTTGGAGCAGCAGAATTGCGAAAAATGTTTTGCCTTCTCAACCATTTCTTGGCTTCAAACTCCCATATCTCGCGAACGGATTGACCTAACCCAAAAATTCCTATTGCATCTGAAAGTAGAAACTCGCCCGATTACAACGGTACGTGTATTTTTCCCTTAGGCCATTCTGGTTAAGCGATTGGAGCAGCAGAAGTGCGAAAAATTTGTTGTCTTCTCAAACATTTCTTAGCTTCAAACTCCCATATCTCGGGAACGGATTGACCTAACCCAAAAATTCCTGTTGCATCTGAAAGTAGAAACTCGCCCGATTACAACGGTATGTGTATTTTTTCCCTAGGCCCTCCTGGTTAAGCGTTAGGAGCAGCAGAAGTGCGAAAAAGTTGTTGTCTTCTCAACCATTTCTTAGCTTCAAACTCCCATATCTCGCGAACGGATTGACCAAACCCAGAAGTTCCTGCTGCGTCTGAAAGTAGAAACTCGCCCGATTACAACGATATGTGTATTTTTTCCCTAGGCCATTCTGGTTAAGCGTTAGGAGCAGCAGATGTGCGAAAAATTTGTTGTCTTCTCAACCATTTCTTAGCTTCAAACTCCCATATCTCGCGAACGGATTGGCCAAACCCAGAAGTTCCTGCTGCGTCTGAAAGTAGAAACTCGCCCGATTACAACGATATGCGTATTTTTTCCCTAGGCCATTCTGGTTAAGCGTTTGGAGCAGCAGAAGTGCGAAAAATTTGTTGTCTTCTCAACCATTTCTTGGCTTCAAACTCCCATATCTCGCGAACGGATTGACCTAACCCAAAAATTCCTGTTGCGTCTGAAAGTAGAAACTCGCCCGATTACAACGGTATGTGTATTTTTTCCCTAGGCCATTCTGATTAAGCGTTAGGAGCAGCAGAAGTGCGAAAAAGTTGTTGTCTTCATAACCACTTCTTAGCTTCAAACTCCCATATCTCGCGAACGGATTGACCAAACCCAGAAGTTCCTGCTGCGTCTGAAAGTAGAAACTCGCCCGATTACAACGATATGTGTATTTTTTCCCTAGGCCATTCTGGTTAAGCGTTAGGAGCTGCAGAATTGCGAAAAATTTGTTGTCTTCTCAATCATTTCTTAGCTTCAAACTCCCACATCTCGCGAACGGATTGACCTAACACAAAAATTCCTGTTGCATCTGAAAGTAGAAACTCGCCCGATTACAACGGTATGTGTATTTTTTCCCTAGGCCATTCTGGTTAAGCGTTAGGAGCAGCAGAAGTGCGAAAAAGTTGTTGTCTTCATAACCATTTCTTAGCTTCAAACTCCCATATCTCGCGAACGGATTGACCAAACCCAGAAGTTCCTGCTGCGTCTGAAATTAGAAACTCGCCCGATTACAACGATATGTGTATTTTTTCCCTAGGCCATTCTGGATAAGCGTTAGGAGCAGCAGAAGTGCGAAAAATTTGTTGTCTTCTCAACCATTTCTTAGCTTCAAACTCCCATATCTCGCGAACGGATTGACCAAACCCAGAAGTTCCTGCTGCGTCTGAAAGTAGAAACTCGCCCGATTACAACGGTACGTGTAATTTTCCCTTAGGCCATTCTGGTTAAGCGATTGGAGCAGCAGAAGTGCGAAAAATTTGTTGTCTTCTCAAACATTTCTTAGCTTCAAACTCCCATATCTCGGGAACGGATTGACCTAACCCAAAAATTCCTGTTGCATCTGAAAGTAGAAACTCGCCCGATTACAACGGTATGTGCATTTTTTCCCTAGGCCCTCCTGGTTAAGCGTTAGGAGCAGCAGAAGTGCGAAAAAGTTGTTGTCTTCTCAACCATTTCTTAGCTTCAAACTCCCATATCTCGCGAACGGATTGACCAAACCCAGAAGTTCCTGCTGCGTCTGAAAGTAGAAACTCGCCCGATTACAACGATATGTGTATTTTTCCCTAGGCCATTCTGGTTAAGCGTTAGGAGCAGCAGAAGTGCGAAAAATTTGTTGTCTTCTCAACCATTTCTTAGCTTCAAACTCCCATATCTCGCGAACGGACTGGCCAAACCCAGAAGTTCCTGCTGCGTCTGAAAGTAGAAACTCGCCCGATTACAACGATATGCGTATTTTTGCCCTAGGCCATTCTGGTTAAGCGTTTGGAGCAGCAGAATTGCGAAAAATGTTTTGCCTTCTCAACCATTTCTTGGCTTCAAACTCCCATATCTCGCGAACGGATTGACCTAACCCAAAAATTCCTATTGCATCTGAAAGTAGAAACTCGCCCGATTACAGCGGTATGTGTATTTTTTCCCTAGGCAATTCTGGTTAAGCGTTAGGAGCAGCAGAATTGCGAAAAATTTTTTGCCTTCTCAACCATTTCTTGGCTTCAAACTCCCATATCTCGCGAACGGATTGACCTAACCCAAAAATTCCTGTTGCATCTGAAAGTAGAAACTCGTCCGATTACAACGGTATGTGTATTTTTTCCCTAGCCCATTCTGGTTAAGCGTGTGGAGCAGCAGAATTGCGAAAAATTTTTTGCCTTCTCAACCATTTCTTGGCTTCAAACTCCCATATCTCGCGAACGGATTGACCTAACCCAAAAATTCCTGTTGCGTCTGAAAGTAGAAACTCGCCCGATTACAACGGTATGTGTATTTTTTCCCTAGGCCATTCTGGTTAAGCGTTTGGAGCAGCAGTAGTGCGAAAAATTTGTTGTCTACTTTACCATTTCTTAGCTTCAAACTCCCATATCTCGCGAACGGATTGACCTAACCCAAAAATTCCTATTGCATCTGAAAGTAGAAACTCGCCCGATTACAACGGTACGTGTATTTTTCCCTTAGGCCATTCTGGTTAAGCGATTGGAGCAGCAGAAGTGCGAAAAATTTGTTGTCTTCTCAAACATTTCTTAGCTTCAAACTCCCATATCTCGGGAACGGATTGACCTAACCCAAAAATTCCTGTTGCATCTGAAAGTAGAAACTCGCCCGATTACAACGGTATGTGTATTTTTTCCCTAGGCCCTCCTGGTTAAGCGTTAGGAGCAGCAGAAGTGCGAAAAAGTTGTTGTCTTCTCAACCATTTCTTAGCTTCAAACTCCCATATCTCGCGAACGGATTGACCAAACCCAGAAGTTCCTGCTGCGTCTGAAAGTAGAAACTCGCCCGATTACAACGATATGTGTATTTTTTCCCTAGGCCATTCTGGTTAAGCGTTAGGAGCAGCAGATGTGCGAAAAATTTGTTGTCTTCTCAACCATTTCTTAGCTTCAAACTCCCATATCTCGCGAACGGATTGGCCAAACCCAGAAGTTCCTGCTGCGTCTGAAAGTAGAAACTCGCCCGATTACAACGATATGCGTATTTTTTCCCTAGGCCATTCTGGTTAAGCGTTTGGAGCAGCAGAAGTGCGAAAAATTTGTTGTCTTCTCAACCATTTCTTGGCTTCAAACTCCCATATCTCGCGAACGGATTGACCTAACCCAAAAATTCCTGTTGCGTCTGAAAGTAGAAACTCGCCCGATTACAACGGTATGTGTATTTTTTCCCTAGGCCATTCTGATTAAGCGTTAGGAGCAGCAGAAGTGCGAAAAAGTTGTTGTCTTCATAACCACTTCTTAGCTTCAAACTCCCATATCTCGCGAACGGATTGACCAAACCCAGAAGTTCCTGCTGCGTCTGAAAGTAGAAACTCGCCCGATTACAACGATATGTGTATTTTTTCCCTAGGCCATTCTGGTTAAGCGTTAGGAGCTGCAGAATTGCGAAAAATTTGTTGTCTTCTCAATCATTTCTTAGCTTCAAACTCCCACATCTCGCGAACGGATTGACCTAACACAAAAATTCCTGTTGCATCTGAAAGTAGAAACTCGCCCGATTACAACGGTATGTGTATTTTTTCCCTAGGCCATTCTGGTTAAGCGTTAGGAGCAGCAGAAGTGCGAAAAAGTTGTTGTCTTCATAACCATTTCTTAGCTTCAAACTCCCATATCTCGCGAACGGATTGACCAAACCCAGAAGTTCCTGCTGCGTCTGAAATTAGAAACTCGCCCGATTACAACGATATGTGTATTTTTTCCCTAGGCCATTCTGGATAAGCGTTAGGAGCAGCAGAAGTGCGAAAAATTTGTTGTCTTCTCAACCATTTCTTAGCTTCAAACTCCCATATCTCGCGAACGGATTGACCAAACCCAGAAGTTCCTGCTGCGTCTGAAAGTAGAAACTCGCCCGATTACAACGATATGCGTATTTTTTCCCTAGGCCATTCTGGTTAAGCGTTTGGAGCAGCAGAAGTGCGAAAAATTTGTTGTCTTCTCAATCATTTCTTAGCTTCAAACTCCCATATCTCGCGAACGGATTGACCAAACCCAGAAGTTCCTGCTGCGTCTGAAAGTAGAAACTCGCCCGATTACAACGATATGTGTATTTTTTCCCTAGGCCATTCTGGTTAAGCGTTAGGAGCAGCAGAAGTGCGAAAAAGTTGTTGTCTTCATAGCCATTTCTTGGCTTCAAACTGCCATATCTCGCGAACGGATTGACCTAACCCAAAAATTCCTGTTGCGTCTGAAAGTAGAAACTCGCCCGATTACAACGGTATGTGTATTTTTTCCCTAGGCCATTCTGGTTAAGCGTGTGGAGCAGCAGAATTGCGAAAAATTTTTTGCCTTCTCAACCATTTCTTGGCTTCAAACTCCCATATCTCGCGAACGGATTGACCTAACCCAAAAATTCCTGTTGCGTCTGAAATTAGAAACTCGCCCGATTACAACGGTATGTGTATTTTTTCCCTAGGCCATTCTGGTTAAGCGTTTGGAGCAGCAGAATAGCGAAAAATTGTTTGCCTTCTCAACCATTTCTTGACTTCAAACTCCCATATCTCGCGAACGCATTGATCAAACCCAAAAATTCCTATTGCATCTGAAAGTAGAAACTCGCCCGATTACAGCGGTATGTGTATTTTTTCCCTAGGCAATTCTGGTTAAGCGTTAGGAGCAGCAGAATTGCGAAAAATTTTTTGCCTTCTCAACCATTTCTTGGCTTCAAACTCCCATATCTCGCGAACGGATTGACCTAACCCAAAAATTCCTGTTGCATCTGAAAGTAGAAACTCGTCCGATTACAACGGTATGTGTATTTTTTCCCTAGCCCATTCTGGTTAAGCGTGTGGAGCAGCAGAATTGCGAAAAATTTTTTGCCTTCTCAACCATTTCTTGGCTTCAAACTCCCATATCTCGCGAACGGATTGACCTAACCCAAAAATTCCTGTTGCGTCTGAAAGTAGAAACTCGCCCGATTACAACGATATGCGTATTTTTGCCCTAGGCCATTCTGGTTAAGCGTTTGGAGCAGCAGAAGTGCGAAAAATTTGTTGTCTTCTCAACCATTTCTTGGCTTCAAACTCCCATATCTCGCGAACGGATTGACCTAACCCAAAAATTCCTGTTGCGTCTGAAAGTAGAAACTCGCCCGATTACAACGGTATGTGTATTTTTTCCCTAGGCAATTCTGATTAAGCGTTAGGAGCAGCAGAAGTGCGAAAAAGTTGTTGTCTTCATAACCACTTCTTAGCTTCAAACTCCCATATCTCGCGAACGGATTGACCAAACCCAGAAGTTCCTGCTGCGTCTGAAAGTAGAAACTCGCCCGATTACAACGATATGTGTATTTTTTCCCTAGGCCATTCTGGTTAAGCGTTAGGAGCTGCAGAATTGCGAAAAATTTGTTGTCTTCTCAATCATTTCTTAGCTTCAAACTCCCACATCTCGCGAACGGACTGACCTAACACAAAAATTCCTGTTGCATCTGAAAGTAGAAACTCGCCCGATTACAACGGTATGTGTATTTTTTCCCTAGGCCATTCTGGTTAAGCGTTAGGAGCAGCAGAAGTGCGAAAAAGTTGTTGTCTTCATAACCATTTCTTAGCTTCAAACTCCCATATCTCGCGAACGGATTGACCAAACCCAGAAGTTCCTGCTGCGTCTGAAATTAGAAACTCGCCCGATTACAACGATATGTGTATTTTTTCCCTAGGCCATTCTGGATAAGCGTTAGGAGCAGCAGAAGTGCGAAAAATTTGTTGTCTTCTCAACCATTTCTTAGCTTCAAACTCCCATATCTCGCGAACGGATTGACCAAACCCAGAAGTTCCTGCTGCGTCTGAAAGTAGAAACTCGCCCGATTACAACGATATGCGTATTTTTTCCCTAGGCCATTCTGGTTAAGCGTTTGGAGCAGCAGAAGTGCGAAAAATTTGTTGTCTTCTCAATCATTTCTTAGCTTCAAACTCCCATATCTCGCGAACGGATTGACCAAACCCAGAAGTTCCTGCTGCGTCTGAAAGTAGAAACTCGCCCGATTACAACGATATGTGTATTTTTTCCCTAGGCCATTCTGGTTAAGCGTTAGGAGCAGCAGAAGTGCGAAAAAGTTGTTGTCTTCATAGCCATTTCTTGGCTTCAAACTGCCATATCTCGCGAACGGATTGACCTAACCCAAAAATTCCTGTTGCGTCTGAAAGTAGAAACTCGCCCGATTACAACGGTATGTGTATTTTTTCCCTAGGCCATTCTGGTTAAGCGTGTGGAGCAGCAGAATTGCGAAAAATTTTTTGCCTTCTCAACCATTTCTTGGCTTCAAACTCCCATATCTCGCGAACGGATTGACCTAACCCAAAAATTCCTGTTGCGTCTGAAATTAGAAACTCGCCCGATTACAACGGTATGTGTATTTTTTCCCTAGGCCATTCTGGTTAAGCGTTTGGAGCAGCAGAATAGCGAAAAATTGTTTGCCTTCTCAACCATTTCTTGACTTCAAACTCCCATATCTCGCGAACGCATTGATCAAACCCAAAAATTCCTATTGCATCTGAAAGTAGAAACTCGCCCGATTACAGCGGTATGTGTATTTTTTCCCTAGGCAATTCTGGTTAAGCGTTAGGAGCAGCAGAATTGCGAAAAATTTTTTGCCTTCTCAACCATTTCTTGGCTTCAAACTCCCATATCTCGCGAACGGATTGACCTAACCCAAAAATTCCTGTTGCATCTGAAAGTAGAATCTCGTCCGATTACAACGGTATGTGTATTTTTTCCCTAGCCCATTCTGGTTAAGCGTGTGGAGCAGCAGAATTGCGAAAAATTTTTTGCCTTCTCAACCATTTCTTGGCTTCAAACTCCCATATCTCGCGAACGGATTGACCTAACCCAAAAATTCCTGTTGCGTCTGAAAGTAGAAACTCGCCCGATTACAACGGTATGTGTATTTTTTCCCTAGGCCATTCTGGTTAAGCGTTTGGAGCAGCAGTAGTGCGAAAAATTTGTTGTCTACTTTACCATTTCTTAGCTTCAAACTCCCATATCTCGCGAACGGATTGACCTAACCCAAAAATTCTTGTTGCATCTGAAAGAAGAAACACGCCCGATTACAACGGTATGTGTATTTTTTCCCTAGGCCATTCTGGTTAAGCGTTTGGAGCAGCAGAATAGCGAAAAATTGTTTGCCTTCTCAACCATTTCTTGGCTTCAAACTCCCATATCTCGCGAACGGATTGACCAAACCCAGAAGTTCCTGCTGCGTCTGAAAGTAGAAACTCGCCCGATTACAACGGTACGTGTAATTTTCCCTTAGGCCATTCTGGTTAAGCGATTGGAGCAGCAGAAGTGCGAAAAATTTGTTGTCTTCTCAAACATTTCTTAGCTTCAAACTCCCATATCTCGGGAACGGATTGACCTAACCCAAAAATTCCAGTTGCATCTGAAAGTAGAAACTCGCCCGATTACAACGATATGCGTATTTTTGCCCTAGGCCATTCTGGTTAAGCGTTTGGAGCAGCAGAAGTGCGAAAAATTTGTTGTCTTCTCAACCATTTCTTGGCTTCAAACTCCCATATCTCGCGAACGGATTGACCTAACCCAAAAATTCCTGTTGCGTCTGAAAGTAGAAACTCGCCCGATTACAACGGTATGTGTATTTTTTCCCTAGGCCATTCTGATTAAGCGTTAGGAGCAGCAGAATTGCGAAAAAGTTGTTGTCTTCATAACCACTTCTTAGCTTCAAACTCCCATATCTCGCGAACGGATTGACCAAACCCAGAAGTTCCTGCTGCGTCTGAAAGTAGAAACTCGCCCGATTACAACGATATGTGTATTTTTTCCCTAGGCCATTCTGGTTAAGCGTTAGGAGCTGCAGAAGTGCGAAAAATTTGTTGTCTTCTCAATCATTTCTTAGCTTCAAACTCCCATATCTCGCGAACGGATTGACCTAACACAAAAATTCCTGTTGCATCTGAAAGTAGAAACTCGCCCGATTACAACGGTATGTGTATTTTTTCCCTAGGCCATTCTGGTTAAGCGTTAGGAGCAGCAGAAGTGCGAAAAAGTTGTTGTCTTCATAACCATTTCTTAGCTTCAAACTCCCATATCTCGCGAACGGATTGACCAAACCCAGAAGTTCCTGCTGCGTCTGAAATTAGAAACTCGCCCGATTACAACGATATGTGTATTTTTTCCCTAGGCCATTCTGGTTAAGCGTTAGGAGCAGCAGAAGTGCGAAAAATTTGTTGTCTTCTCAACCATTTCTTAGCTTCAAACTCCCATATCTCGCGAACGGATTGACCAAACCCAGAAGTTCCTGCTGCGTCTGAAAGTAGAAACTCGCCCGATTACAACGATATGCGTATTTTTTCCCTAGGGCATTCTGGTTAAGCGTTTGGAGCAGCAGAAGTGCGAAAAATTTGTTGTCTTCTCAATCATTTCTTAGCTTCAAACTCCCATATCTCGCGAACGGATTGACCAAACCCAGAAGTTCCTGCTGCGTCTGAAAGTAGAAACTCGCCGGATAACAACGATATGTGTATTTTTTCCCTAGGCCATTCTGGTTAAGCGTTAGGAGCAGCAGAAGTGCGAAAAATTTGTTGTCTTCTCAATCATTTCTTAGATTCAAACTCCCATATCTCGCGAACGGATTGACCTAACCCAAAAATTCCTGTTGCATCTGAAAGTAGAAACTCGCCCGATTACAACGATATGCGTATTTTTTCCCTAGGCCATTCTGGTTAAGCGTTTGGAGCAGCAGAAGTGCGAAAAATTTGTTGTCTTCTCAATCATTTCTTAGCTTCAAACTCCCACATCACGCGAATGGATTGACCTAACCCAAAAATTCCTGTTGCGTCTGAAAGTAGAAACTCGCCCGATTACAGCGGTGCGTGTATTTTTTCCCTAGGCCATTCGGGTTAAGCGTTTGGAGCAGCAGAATTGCGAAAAATTTGTTGTCTTCTTAACCATTTCTTAGCTTCAAGCTCCCATATCTCGCGAACGGATTGACCTAACCCAAAAATTCCTATTGCATCTGAAAGTAGAAACTCTCCCGATTACAACGGTACGTGTATTTTTCCCTTAGGCCATTCTGGTTAAGCGATTGGAGCAGCAGAAGTGCGAAAAATTTATTGTCTTTTCAACCATTTCTTACCTTGAAAGTCCCATATCTCGCGAACGGATTGACCTTACCCAAAAATTCCTATTGCATCTGAAAGTAGAAACTCGCCCGATTACAGCGGTGCGTGTATTTTTTCCCTAGGCCATTCGGGTTAAGCGTTTGGAGCAGCAGAATTGCGAAAAATTTGTTGTCTTCTTAACCATTTCTTAGCTTCAAGCTCCCATATCTCGCGAACGGATTGACCTAACCCAAAAATTCCTATTGCATCTGAAAGTAGAAACTCGCCCGATTACAACGGTATGTGTATTTTTTCCCTATGCCATTCTGGTTAAGCGTTTGGAGCAGCAGAATTGCGAAAAGTTTTTTGCTTTCTCAACCATTTCTTGGCTTCAAACTGCCATATCTCGCGAACGGATTGACCTAACCCAAAAATTCCTATTCCATCTGAAAGTAGAAACTCGCCCGATTACAACGGTACGTGTATTTTTCCCTTAGGGCATTCTGGTTAAGCGATTGGAGCAGCAGAAGTGCGAAAAATTTGTTGTCTTCTCAATCATTTCTTAGCTTCAAACTCCCATATCTCGCGAACGGATTGACCTAACCCAAAAATTCCTGTTGCTTCTGAAAGTAGAAACTCGCCCGATTACAACGGTATGTGTATTTTTTTCCTAGGCCATTCTGTTTAAGCGTTAGGAGCAGCAGAAGTGCGAAAAAGTTGTTGTCTTCATAACCATTTCTTAGCTTCAAACTCCCATATCTCGCGAACGGATTGACCAAACCCAGAAGTTCCTGCTGCGTCTGAAAGTAGAAACTCGCCCGATTACAACGATATGTGTATTTTTTCCCTAGGCCATTCTGGTTAAGCGTTAGTAGCAGCAGAAGTGCGAAAAATTTGTTGTCTTGTCAATCATTTCTTAGCTTCAAACTCCCATATCTCGCGAACGGATTGACCTAACCCAAAAATTCCTATTGCATCTGAAAGTAGAAACTCGCCCGATTACAACGGTACGTGTATTTTTCCCTTAGGCCATTCTGATTAAGAGATTGGAGCAGCAGAAGTGCGAAAAATTTATTGTCTTGTCAACCATTTCTTACCTTGAAAGTCCCATATCTCGCGAACGGATTGACCTAACCCAAAAATTCCTGTTGCGTCTGAAAGTAGAAACTCGCCCGATTACAACGGTATGTGTATTTTTTCATTAGGCCATTCTGGTTAAGCGTTTGGAGCAGCAGTATTGCGAAAAATTTGTTGTCTTCTTTACCATTTCTTAGCTTCAAGCTCCCATATCTCGCGAACGGATTGACCTAACCCAAAAATTCCTATTGCATCTGAAAGTAGAAACTCGCCCGATTACAACGGTATGTGTATTTTTTCCCTATGCCATTCTGGTTAAGCGTTTGGAGCAGCAGAATTGCGAAAAGTTTTTTGCTTTCTCAACCATTTCTTGGCTTCAAACTGCCATATCTCGCGAACGGATTGACCAAACCCAAAAATTCCTATTGCATCTGAAAGTAGAAACTCGCCCGATTACAACGGTACGTGTATTTTTCCCTTAGGGCATTCTGGTTAAGCGATTGGAGCAGCAGAAGTGCGAAAAATTTGTTGTCTTCTCAATCATTTCTTAGCTTCAAACTCCCATATCTCGCGAACGGATTGACCTAACCCAAAAATTCCTGTCGCTTCTGAAAGTAGAAACTCGCCCGATTACAACGGTATGTGTATTTTTTACCTAGGCCATTCCGGTTAAGCGTTAGTAGCAGCAGAAGTGCGAAAAATTTGTTGTCTTGTCAATCATTTCTTAGCTTCAAACTCCCATATCTCGCGAACGGATTGACCTAACCCAAAAATTCCTATTGCATCTGAGAGTAGAAACTCGCCCGATTACAACGGTTGTGTATTTTTTCCCTAGGCCATTCTGGTTAAGCGTTAGGAGCAGCAGAAGTGCGAAAAATTTGTTGTCTTCTCAACCATTTCTTAGCTTCAAACTCCCATATCTCGCGAACGGATTGACCAAACCCAGAAGTTGCTGCTGCGTCTGAAAGTAGAAACTCGCCCGATTTCAACGATATGCGTATTTTTTCCCTAGGCCATTCTGGTTAAGCGTTAGGAGCAGCAGAAGTGCGAAAAATTTGTTGTCTTGTCAATCATTTCTTAGCTTCAAACTCCCATATCTCGCGAACGGATTGACCTAACCCAAAAATTCCTATTGCATCTGAAAGTAGAAACTCTCCCGATTACAACGGTACGTGTATTTTTCCCTTAGGCCATTCTGATTAAGCGATTGGAGCAGCAGAAGTGCGAAAAATTTATTGTCTTGTCAACCATTTCTTACCTTGAAAGTCCCATATCTCGCGAACGGATTGACCTAACCCAAAAATTCCTGTTGCGTCTGAAAGTAGAAACTCGCCCGATTACAACGGTATGTGTATTTTTTCATTAGGCCATTCTGGTTAAGCGTTTGGAGCAGCAGTAGTGCGAAAAATTTGTTGTCTTCTTTACCATTTCTTAGCTTCAAACTCCCATATCTCGCGAACGGATCGACCTAACCCAAAAATTCTTTTTGCATCTGAAAGAAGAAACTCGCCCGATTACAACGATATGTGTATTTTTTCATTAGGCCATTCTGGATAAGCGTTTGGAGCAGCAGAATAGCGAAAAATTGTTTGCCTTCTCAACCATTTCTTGGCTTCAAACTCCCATATCTCGCGAACGGATTGACCTAACCCAAAAATTCCTGCTGCGTCTGAAAGTAGAAACTCGCCCGATTACAACGGTATGTGTATTTTTTCCATAGGCCATTCTGGTTAAGCGTTTGGAGCAGCAGAATAGCGAAAAATTGTTTGCCTTCTCAACCATTTCTTGGCTTCAAACTCCCATATCTCGCGAACGGATTGACCTAACCCAAAAATTCCTGCTGCGTCTGAAAGTAGAAACTCGCCCGATTACAACGATATGTGTATTTTTTCCCTAGGCCATTCTGGTTAAGCGTTTGGAGCAGCAGAAGTGCGAAATATTTGTTGTCTTCTTAACCATTTCTTAGCTTCAATCTCCCATATCTCGCGAACGGATTGACCTAACCCAAAAATTCCTATTGCATCTGAAAGTAGAAACTCGCCCGATTACAACCGTATGTGTATTTTTTCCCTAGGCCATTCTGGTTAAGCGTTTGGAGCAGCAGAATTGCGAA
>NW_027479934.1:0-52661 GCF_051014685.1 Ptiloglossa arizonensis
TTTTTGCCTTCTCAACCATTTCTTGGCTTCAAACTCCCATATGTCGCGAACGGATTGACCTAACCCAAAAATTCCTATTGCATCTGAAAGTAGAAACTCGCCCGATTACAATGGTATGTGTATTTTTTCCCTAGGCCATTCTCGTTAAGCGCTTGGAGCAGCAGAAGTGCGAAAAATTTATTCTCTTCTCAACCATTTCTTAGCTTCAAACTCCCATATCTCGCGAACGCATTGATCTAACCAAAAAATTCCTATTGCATCTGAAAGTAGAAACTCGCCCGATTACAACGGTATGTGTATTTTTTACCTTGGCCAATCTGGTTAAGCGTTTGGAGCAGCAGAATTGCGAAAAATTTTTTGCCTTCTCAACCATTTCTTGGCTTCAAACTCCCATATGTCGCGAACGGATTGACCTAACCCAAAAATTTCTATTGCATCTGAAAGTCGAAACTCGCCCGATTACAATGGTATGTGCATTTTTTCCCTAGGCCATTCTCGTTAAGCGTTTGGAGCAGCAGAAGTGCGAAAAATTTGTGGCCTTCTCAACCATTTCTTGGCTTCAATCTCCCTTATCTTGCGAACGGATTGACCTAACCCAAAAATTGCTATTGCATTTGAAAGTAGAAACTCGCCCGATTACAACGGTATGTGTATTTTTACTCTAGGCCATTCTGGTTAAGCGTTTGGAGCAGCAGAATTGCGAAAAATTTTTTGCCTTCTCAACCATTTCTTGGCTTCATAATACCCTATCTCGCTAACCGATTGACCTAACCCAAAAATTCCTATTGCATCTGAAAGTAGAAACTCGCCCGATTACAACGGTATGCGTATTTTTTCCCTAGGCCATTCTGGTTAAGTGATTGGAGCAGCAGAAGTGCGAAAAATTTGTTGTCTTGTCAACCATTTCTGAGCTTCAACTGCCATATCTCGCGAACGGATTGACCTAACCCAAAAATTCCTATTGCATCTGACAGTAGGAACTCGCCCGATTACAACGGTCTGTGCATTTTTTCCCTAGGCCATTCTGGTTAAGCGTTTGGAGGAACAGAATTGCGAAAAATTTATTCTCTTCTCAACCATTTCTTAGCTTCAAACTCCCATATCTCGCGAACGGATTGACCTAACCGAAAAATTCCTATTGCATCTGAAAATAGAAACTCGCCCGATTACAACGGTATGTGCATTTTTTCCCTAGGCCATTTTGGTTAAGCGTTTGGAGCAGCAGAATTGCGAAAAATTTATTCTCTTCTCAACCATTTCTTAGCTTCAAACTCCCATATCTTGCGAACGGATTGACCTAACCCAAAAATTCCTGTTGCGTATGAATGTAGAAACTCGCCCGATTACAACGGTATGTTTATTTTTTCTCTAGGCCATTCTGGTTAAGCGATCGGAGCAGCAGAAGTGCGAAAAATTTGTTGTCTTGTCAACCATTTCTTAGCTTCAAACTCCCATATCTCGCGAACGGATTGACCTAACCCAAAAATTGCTATTGCATTTGAAAGTAGAAACTCGCCCGATTACAACGGTATGTGTATTTTTGCCCTATGCCATTCTGGTTAAGCGTTTGGAGCAGCAGAATTGCGAAAAATTGTTTGCCTTCTCAACCATTATTTGGCTTCAAACTCCCATATCTCGCGAACGAATTGACCTAACCCAAAAATTCCTGTTGCGTATGAAAGTAGAAACTCGCCCGATTACAACGGTATGTGTATTTTTTCCCTAGGCCATTCTGGTTAAGCGTTTGGAGCAGCAGAATTGCGTTAAATTTTTTGCCTTCTCAACCATTTCTTGGCTTCAAACTCCCATATGTCGCGAACGGTTTGACCTAACCAAAAAATTCCTATTGCATCTGAAAGTAGAAACTCGCCCGATTACAACGGTATGTGTATTTTTTACCTACGCCAATCTGGTTAAGCGTTTGGAGCAGCAGAATTGCGAAAAATTTTTTGCCTTCTCAACAATTTCTTGGCTTCAAACTCCCATATGTCGCGAACGGATTGACCTAACCCAAAAATTCCTATTGCATCTGAAAGTAGAAACTCGACCGATTACAATGGTATGTGCATTTTTTCCCTAGGCCATTCTCGTTAAGCGTTTGGAGCAGCAGAAGTGCGAAAAATTTGTGGCCTTCTCAACCATTTCTTGGCTTCAAACTCCCTTATCTTGCGAACGGATTGACCTAACCCAAAAATTGCTATTGCATTTGAAAGTAGAAACTCGCCCGATTACAACGGTATGTGTATTTTTACTCTAGGCCATTCTGGTTAAGCTTTTGGAGCAGCAGAATTGCGAAAAATTTTTTGCCTTCTCAACCATTTCTTGGCTTCATAATACCCTATCTCGCTAACCGATTGACCTAACCCAAAAATTCCTATTGCATCTGAAAGTAGAAACTCGACCGATTACAATGGTATGTGCATTTTTTCCCTCTGCCATTCTCGTTAAGCGTTTGGAGCAGCAGAAGTGCGAAAAATTTGTGGCCTTCTCAACCATTTCTTGGCTTCAAACTCCCTTATCTTGCGAACGGATTGACCTAACCCAAAAATTGCTATTGCATTTGAAAGTAGAAACTCGCCCGATTACAACGGTATGTGTATTTTTACTCTAGGCCATTCTCGTTAAGCGTTTGGAGCAGCAGAATTGCGAAAAATTTATTCTCTTCTCAACCATTTCTTAGCTTCAAACTCCCATATCTCGCGAACGCATTGATCTAACCAAAAAATTCCTATTGCATCTGAAAGTAGAAACTCGCCCGATTACAAGGGTATGTGCATTTTTTCCCTAGGCCATTCTGGTTAAGCGTTTGGAGCAGCAGAATTGCGAAAAATTTATTCTCTTCTCAAACATTTCTTAGCTTCAAACTCCCATATCTCGCGAACGGATTGACCTAACCCAAAAACTCCTATTGCATCTGAAAGTAGAAACTCGCCCGATTACAACGGTATGTGTATTTTTTCCCTTGGCCATTCTGGTTAAGTGATTGGAGCAGCAGAAGTGCGAAAAATTTGTTGTCTTGTCAACCATTTCTTAGCTTCAAACTGCCATATCTCGCGAACGGATTGACCTAACCCAAAAATTCCTATTGCATCTGACAGTAGAAACTCGCCCGATTACAACGGTCTGTGCATTTTTTCCCTAGGCCATTCTGGTTAAGCGTTTGGAGGAGCAGAATTGCGAAAAATTTATTCTCTTCTCAACCATTTCTTAGCTTCAAGCTCCCATATCTCGCGAACGGATTGACCTTACCGAAAAATTCCTATTGCATCTGAAAGTAGAAACTCGCCCGATTACAAGGGTATGTGCATTTTTTCCCTAGGCCATTCTGGTTAAGCGTTTGGAGCAGCAGAATTGCGAAAAATTTATTCTCTTCTCAAACATTTCTTAGCTTCAAACTCCCATATCTCGCGAACGGATTGACCTAACCCAAAAACTCCTATTGCATCTGAAAGTAGAAACTCGCCCGATTACAACGGTCTGTGCATTTTTTCCCTAGGCCATTCTGGTTAAGCGTTTGGAGCAGCAGAATTGCGAAAAATTTATTCTCTTCTCAACCATTTCTTGGCTTCAAACTCCCATATCTCGCGAACGGATTGACATAACCCAAAAATTCCTGTTGCGTATGAAAGTAGAAACTTGCCCGATTACAACGGTATGTGTATTTTTTCCCTAGTCCATTCTCGTTAAGCGTTTGGAGCAGCAGAATTGCGAAAAATTTATTCTCTTCTCAACCATTTCTTAGCTTCAAACTCCCATATCTCGCGAACGGATTGACCTAACCCAAAAATTCCTATTGCATCTGAAAGTAGAAACTCGCCCGATTACAACGGTATGTGTATTTTTTCCCTAGGCCATTCTCGTTAAGCGTTTGGAGCAGCAGAATTGCGAAAAATTTATTCTCTTCTCAAACATTTCTTACCTTCAAACTCCCATATCTCGCGAACGGATTGACCTAACCCAAAAATTCCTATTGCATCGGAAAGTAGAAACTCGCCCGAATACAACGGTATGTGTATTTTTTCCCTATGCCATTCTGGTTAAGCGTTTGGAGCAGCAGAATTGCGAAAAATTGTTTGCCTTCTCAACCATTATTTGGCTTCAAACTCCCATATCTCGCGAACGGATTGACCTAACCCAAAAATTCCTGTTGCGTATGAAAGTAGAAACTCGCCCGATTACAACGGTATGTGTATTTTTTCCCTAGGCCATTCTGGTTAAGCGTTTGGAGCAGCAGAATTGCGTTAAATTTTTTGCCTTCTCAACCATTTCTTGGCTTCAAACTCCCATATGTCGCGAACGGTTTGACCTAACCAAAAAATTCCTATTGCATCTGAAAGTAGAAACTCGCCCGATTACAACGGTATGTGTATTTTTTACCTACGCCAATCTGGTTAAGCGTTTGGAGCAGCAGAATTGCGAAAAATTTTTTGCCTTCTCAACAATTTCTTGGCTTCAAACTCCCATATGTCGCGAACGGATTGACCTAACCCAAAAATTCCTATTGCATCTGAAAGTAGAAACTCGACCGATTACAATGGTATGTGCATTTTTTCCCTAGGCCATTCTCGTTAAGCGTTTGGAGCAGCAGAAGTGCGAAAAATTTGTGGCCTTCTCAACCATTTCTTGGCTTCAAACTCCCTTATCTTGCGAACGGATTGACCTAACCCAAAAATTGCTATTGCATTTGAAAGTAGAAACTCGCCCGATTACAACGGTATGTGTATTTTTACTCTAGGCCATTCTGGTTAAGCTTTTGGAGCAGCAGAATTGCGAAAAATTTTTTGCCTTCTCAACCATTTCTTGGCTTCATAATACCCTATCTCGCTAACCGATTGACCTAACCCAAAAATTCCTATTGCATCTGAAAGTAGAAACTCGACCGATTACAATGGTATGTGCATTTTTTCCCTAGGCCATTCTCGTTAAGCGTTTGGAGCAGCAGAAGTGCGAAAAATTTGTGGCCTTCTCAACCATTTCTTGGCTTCAAACTCCCTTATCTTGCGAACGGATTGACCTAACCCAAAAATTGCTATTGCATTTGAAAGTAGAAACTCGCCCGATTACAACGGTATGTGTATTTTTACTCTAGGCCATTCTCGTTAAGCGTTTGGAGCAGCAGAATTGCGAAAAATTTATTCTCTTCTCAACCATTTCTTAGCTTCAAACTCCCATATCTCGCGAACGCATTGATCTAACCAAAAAATTCCTATTGCATCTGAAAGTAGAAACTCGCCCGATTACAAGGGTATGTGCATTTTTTCCCTAGGCCATTCTGGTTAAGCGTTTGGAGCAGCAGAATTGCGAAAAATTTATTCTCTTCTCAAACATTTCTTAGCTTCAAACTCCCATATCTCGCGAACGGATTGACCTAACCCAAAAACTCCTATTGCATCTGAAAGTAGAAACTCGCCCGATTACAACGGTATGTGTATTTTTTCCCTAGGCCATTCTGGTTGAGCGATTGGAGCAGCAGAAGTGCGAAAAATTTGTTGTCTTGTCAACCATTTCTTAGCTTCAAACTCCCATATCTCGCGAACGGATTGACCTAACCCAAAAATTCCTATTGCATCTGAAAGTAGAAACTCGCCCGATTACAACGGTCTGTGCATTTTTTCCCTAGGCCATTCTGGTTAAGCGTTTGGAGCAGCAGAATTGCGAAAAATTTATTCTCTTCTCAACCATTTCTTAGCTTCAAACTCCCATATCTCGCGAACGGATTAACCTAACCCAAAAATTCCTATTGCATCGGAAAGTAGAAAGTCGCCCGATTACAACGGTATGTGTATTTTTTCCCTAGGCCATTCTGGTTAAGCGATTGTAGCAGCAGAAGTGCGAAAAAGTTGTTCTCTTCTCAACCATTTCTTAGCTTGAAACTCCCATATCTCGCGAACGGATTGACCTAACCCAAATATTCCTATTGCTTCTCAAAGTAGAAACTCGCCCGATTACAATGGTATGTGTATTTTTTCCCTAGGCCATTCTGGTTAAGCGTTTGGAGCAGCAGAATTGCGAAAAATTTTTTGCGTTCTCAACCATTTCTTGCCTTCAACCTCCCATATCTCGCGAACGGATTGACCTAACCCAAAAATTCCTGTTGCGTATGAAAGTAGAAACTCGCCCGATTACAACGGAATGTTTATTTTTTCTCTAGGCCATTCTGGATAAGCGATCGGAGCAGCAGAAGTGCGAAAGATTTGTTGTCTTGTCAACCATTTCTTAGCTTCAAACTCCCATATCTCGCGAACGGATTGACCTAACCCAAAAATTCCTATTGCATCGGAAAGTAGAAACTCGCCCGATTACAACGGTATGTGCATTTTTTCCCTAGGCCATTCTGGTTAAGCGTTTGGAGCAGCAGAATTGCGAAAAATTTATTCTCTTCTCAACCATTTCTTAGATTCAAACTCCCATATCTCGCGAACGGATTGACCTAACCCAAAAATTCCTATTGCATCTGAAAGTAGAAACTCGCCCGATTACAACGGTATGCGTATTTTTTCCCTAGGCCATTCTGGTTAAGTGATTGGAGCAGCAGAAGTGCGAAAAATTTGTTGTCTTGTCAACCATTTCTTAGCTTCAACTGCCATATCTCGCGAACGGATTGACCTAACCCAAAAATTCCTATTGCATCTGACAGTAGGAACTCGCCCGATTACAAAGGTCTGTGCATTTTTTCCCTAGGCCATTCTGGTTAAGCGTTTGGAGGAACAGAATTGCGAAAAATTTATTCTCTTCTCAACCATTTCTTAGCTTCAAACTCCCATATCTCGCGAACGGATTGACCTAACCCAAAAATTCCTATTGCATCTGAAAGTAGAAACTCGCCCGATTACAACGGTCTGTGCATTTTTTCCCTAGGCCATTCTGGTTAAGCGTTTGGAGCAGCAGAATTGCGAAAAATTTATTCTCTTCTCAACCATTTCTTAGCTTCAAACTCCCATATCTTGCGAACGGTTTGACCTAACCGAAAAATTCCTATTGCATCTGAAAGTAGAAACTCGCCCGATTACAACGGTATGTGTATTTTTTTTCCCTAGGCCAATCTGGTTAAGCGTTTGGAGCAGCAGAATTGCGAAAAATTTTTTGCTTTCTCAACCATTTCTTGGCTTCAAACTCCCATATCTCGCGAACGGATTGACCTAACCCAAAAATTCCTATTGCATCTGAAAGTAGAAACTCGCCGATTACAAAGGTATGTGTATTTTTTCCCTATGCCATTCTGGTTAAGCGTTTGGAGCAGCCGAATTGCGAAAAATTGTTTGCCTTCTCAACCATTTTTTGGCTTCAAACTCCCATATCTCGCGAACGGATTGACCTAACCCAAAAATTCCTGTTGCGTATGAAAGTAGAAACTCGCCCGATTACAACGGTATGTGTATTTTTTCCCTAGGCCATTTTCGTTAAGCGATTGGAGCAGCAGAAGTGCGAAAAATTTGTTGTCTTGTCAACCATTTCTTAGCTTCAAACTCCCATATCTCGCGAACGGATTGACCTAACCCAAAAATTCCTATTGCATCTGAAAGTAGAAACTCGCCCGATTACAACGGTCTCTGCATTTTTTCCCTAGGCCATTCTGGTTAAGCGTTTGGAGCAGCAGAATTGCGAAAAATTTATTCTCTTCTCAACCATTTCTTAGCTTCAAACTCCCATATCTCGCGAACGGATTAACCTAACCCAAAAATTCCTATTGCATCGGAAAGTAGAAAGTCGCCCGATTACAACGGTATGTGTATTTTTTCCCTAGGCCATTCTGGTTAAGCGATTGTAGCAGCAGAAGTGCGAAAAAGTTGTTCTCTTCTCAACCATTTCTTAGCTTGAAACTCCCATATCTCGCGAACGGATTGACCTAACCCAAATATTCCTATTGCTTCTCAAAGTAGAAACTCGCCCGATTACAATGGTATGTGAATTTTTTCCCTAGGCCATTCTGGTTAAGCGTTTGGAGCAGCAGAATTGCGAAAAATTTTTTGCGTTCTCAACCATTTCTTGCCTTCAACCTCCCATATCTCGCGAACGGATTGACCTAACCCAAAAATTCCTGTTGCGTATGAAAGTAGAAACTCGCCCGATTACAACGGTATGTTTATTTTTTCTCTAGGCCATTCTGGTTAAGCGATCGGAGCAGCAGAAGTGCGAAAGATTTGTTGTCTTGTCAACCATTTCTTAGCTTCAAACTCCCATATCTCGCGAACGGATTGACCTAACCCAAAAATTCCTATTGCATCGGAAAGTAGAAACTCGCCCGATTATAACGGTCTGTGCATTTTTTCCCTAGGCCATTCTGATTAAGCGTTTGGAGCAGCAGAATTGCGAAAAATTTATTCTCTTCTCAACCATTTCTTAGCTTCAAACTCCCATATCTTGCGAACGGATTGACCTAACCGAAAAATTCCTATTGCATCTGAAAGTAGAAACTCAACCGATCACAACGGTATGTGTATTTTTTTTCCCTAGGCCAATCTGGTTAAGCGTTTGGAGCAGCAGAATTGCGAAAAATTTTTTGCCTTCTCAACCATTTCTTGGCTTCAAACTCCCATATCTCGCGAACGGATTGACCTAACCCAAAAATTCCTATTGCATCTGAAAGTAGAAACTCGCCGATTACAAAGGTATGTGTATTTTTTCCCTATGCCATTCTGGTTAAGCGTTTGGAGCAGCAGAAGTGCGAAAGATTTGTTGCCTTCTCAACCATTTTTTGGCTTCAAACTCCCATATCTCGCGAACGGATTGACCTAACCCAAAAATTCCTGTTGCGTATGAAAGTAGAAACTCGCCCGATTACAACGGTATGTGTATTTTTTCCCTAGGCCATTCTGGTTAAGCGATTGGAGCAGCAGAAGTGCGAAAAATTTGTTGTCTTGTCAACCATTTCTTAGCTTCAAACTCCCATATCTCGCGAACGGATTGACCTAACCCAAAAATTCCTATTGCATCTGAAAGTAGAAACTCGCCCGATTACAACGGTCTGTGCATTTTTTCCCTAGGCCATTCTGGTTAAACGTTTGGAGCAGCAGAATTGCGAAAAATTTATTCTCTTCTCAACCATTTCTTAGCTTCAAACTCCCATATCTCGCGAACGGATTAACCTAACCCAAAAATTCCTATTGCATCGGAAAGTAGAAACTCGCCCGATTACAACGGTATGTGTATTTTTTCCCTAGGCCATTCTGGTTAAGCGTTTGGAGCAGCAGAATTCCGAAAAATTTTTTGCTTTCTCAACCATTTCTTGCCTTCAACCTCCCATATCTCGCGAACGGATTGACCTAACCCAAAAATTCCTGTTGCGTATGAAAGTAGAAACTCGCCCGATTACAACGGTATGTTTATTTTTTCTCTAGGCCATTCTGGTTAAGCGATCGGAGCAGCAGAAGTGCGAAAAATTTGTTGTCTTGTCAACCATTTCTTAGCTTCAAACTCCCATATCTCGCGAACGGATTGACCTAACCCAAAAATTCCTATTGCATCGGAAAGTAGAAACTCGCCCGATTACAACGGTATGTGCATTTTTTCCCTAGGCCATTCTGGTTAAGCGTTTGGAGCAGCAGAATTGCGAAAAATTTATTCTCTTCTCAACCATTTCTTAGATTCAAACTCCCATATCTCGCGAACGGATTGACCTAACCCAAAAATTCCTATTGCATCTGAAAGTAGAAACTCGCCCGATTACAACGGTCTGTGCATTTTTTCCCTAGGCCATTCTGGTTAAGCGTTTGGAGCAGCAGAATTGCGAAAAATTTATTCTCTTCTCAACCATTTCTTAGCTTCAAACTCCCATATCTTGCGAACGGATTGACCTAACCCAAAAATTCCTGTTGCGTATGAAAGTAGAAACTCGCCCGATTACAACGGTATGAGTATTTTTTCCCTAGGCCATTCTGGTTAAGCGTTTCGAGCAGCAGAAGTGCGAAAAATTTGTTGTCTTCTCAACCATTTCTCAGCTTCAAACTCCCATATCTCGCGAACGGATTAACCTAACCCAAAAATTCCTATTGCATCGGAAAGTAGAAACTCGCCCGATTACAACGGTATGTGCATTTTTTCCCTAGGCCATTCTGGTTAAGCGTTTGGAGCAGCAGAATTGCGAAAAATTTATTCTCTTCTCAACCATTTCTTACATTCAAACTCCCATATCTCGCGAACGGATTGACCTAACCCAAAAATTCCTATTGCATCTGAAAGTAGAAACTCGCCCGATTACAACGGTCTGTGCATTTTTTCCCTAGGCCATTCTGGTTAAGCGTTTGGAGCAGCAGAATTGCGAAAAATTTATTCTCTTCTCAACCATTTCTTAGCTTCAAACTCCCATATCTTGCGAACGGATTGACCTAACCCAAAAATTTCTGTTGCGTATGAAAGTAGAAACTCGCCCGATTACAACGGTATGTGTATTTTTTCCCTAGGCCATTCTGGTTAAGCGATTGGAGCAGCAGAAGTGCGAAAAATTTGTTGTCTTGTCAACCATTTCTTAGCTTCAAAGTCCCATATCTCGCGAACGGATTGACCTAACCCAAATATTCCTATTGCTTCTCAAAGTAGAAACTCGCCCGACTACAACGGTATGTGCATTTTTTCCCTAGGCCATTCTGGTTAAACGTTTGGAGCAGCAGAATTGCGAAAAATTTATTCTCTTCTCAACCATTTCTTAGCTTCAAACTCCCATATCTCGCGAACGGATTAACCTAACCCAAAAATTCCTATTGCATCGGAAAGTAGAAACTCGCCCGATTACAACGGTATGTGTATTTTTTCCCTAGGCCATTCTGGTTAAGCGTTTGGAGCAGCAGAATTCCGAAAAATTTTTTGCTTTCTCAACCATTTCTTGCCTTCAACCTCCCATATCTCGCGAACGGATTGACCTAACCCAAAAATTCCTGTTGCGTATGAAAGTAGAAACTCGCCCGATTACAACGGTATGTTTATTTTTTCTCTAGGCCATTCTGGTTAAGCGATCGGAGCAGCAGAAGTGCGAAAAATTTGTTGTCTTGTCAACCATTTCTTAGCTTCAAACTCCCATATCTCGCGAACGGATTGACCTAACCCAAAAATTCCTATTGCATCGGAAAGTAGAAACTCGCCCGATTACAACGGTATGTGCATTTTTTCCCTAGGCCATTCTGGTTAAGCGTTTGGAGCAGCAGAATTGCGAAAAATTTATTCTCTTCTCAACCATTTCTTAGATTCAAACTCCCATATCTCGCGAACGGATTGACCTAACCCAAAAATTCCTATTGCATCTGAAAGTAGAAACTCGCCCGATTACAACGGTCTGTGCATTTTTTCCCTAGGCCATTCTGGTTAAGCGTTTGGAGCAGCAGAATTGCGAAAAATTTATTCTCTTCTCAACCATTTCTTAGCTTCAAACTCCCATATCTTGCGAACGGATTGACCTAACCCAAAAATTCCTGTTGCGTATGAAAGTAGAAACTCGCCCGATTACAACGGTATGAGTATTTTTTCCCTAGGCCATTCTGGTTAAGCGATTGGAGCAGCAGAAGTGCGAAAAATTTGTTGTCTTGTCAACCATTTCTTAGCTTCAAAGTCCCATATCTCGCGAACGGATTGACCTAACCCAAAAATTCCTATTGCATCTGAAAGTAGAAACTCGCCCGACTACAACGGTATGTGCATTTTATCCCTAGGCCATTCTGGTTAAGTGTTTCGAGCAGCAGAAGTGCGAAAAATTTGTTGTCTTCTCAACCATTTCTCAGCTTCAAACTCCCATATCTCGCGAACGGATTAACCTAACCCAAAAATTCCTATTGCATCGGAAAGTAGAAACTCGCCCGATTACAACGGTATGTGCATTTTTTCCCTAGGCCATTCTGGTTAAGCGTTTGGAGCAGCAGAATTGCGAAAAATTTATTCTCTTCTCAACCATTTCTTACATTCAAACTCCCATATCTCGCGAACGGATTGACCTAACCCAAAAATTCCTATTGCATCTGAAAGTAGAAACTCGCCCGATTACAACGGTCTGTGCATTTTTTCCCTAGGCCATTCTGGTTAAGCGTTTGGAGCAGCAGAATTGCGAAAAATTTATTCTCTTCTCAACCATTTCTTAGCTTCAAACTCCCATATCTTGCGAACGGATTGACCTAACCCAAAAATTTCTGTTGCGTATGAAAGTAGAAACTCGCCCGATTACAACGGTATGTGTATTTTTTCCCTAGGCCATTCTGGTTAAGCGATTGGAGCAGCAGAAGTGCGAAAAATTTGTTGTCTTGTCAACCATTTCTTAGCTTCAAAGTCCCATATCTCGCGAACGGATTGACCTAACCCAAAAATTCCTATTGCATCTGAAAGTAGAAACTCGCCCGACTACAACGGTATGTGCATTTTTTCCCTAGGCCATTCTGGTTAAGCGTTTCGAGCAGCAGAAGTGCGAAAAAGTTGTTCTCTTCTCAACCATTTCTTAGCTTGAAACTCCCATATCTCGCGAACGGATTGACCTAACCCAAATATTCCTATTGCTTCTCAAAGTAGAAACTCGCCCGATTACAATGGTATGTGTATTTTTTCCCTAGGCCATTCTGGTTAAGCGTTTGGAGCAGCAGAATTGCGAAAAATTTTTTGCGTTCTCAACCATTTCTTGCCTTCAACCTCCCATATCTCGCGAACGGATTGACCTAACCCAAAAATTCCTGTTGCGTATGAAAGTAGAAACTCGCCCGATTACAACGGTATGTTTATTTTTTCTCTAGGCCATTCTGGTTAAGCGATCGGAGCAGCAGAAGTGCGAAAGATTTGTTGTCTTGTCAACCATTTCTTAGCTTCAAACTCCCATATCTCGCGAACGGATTGACCTAACCCAAAAATTCCTATTGCATCTGAAAGTAGAAACTCGACCGATTACAATGGTATGTGCATTTTTTCCCTAGGCCATTCTTGTTAAGCGTTTGGAGCAGCAGAAGTGCGAAAAATTTGTGGCCTTCTCAACCATTTCTTGGCTTCAAACTCCCTTATCTTGCGAACGGATTGACCTAACCCAAAAATTGCTATTGCATTTGAAAGTAGAAACTCGCCCGATTACAACGGTATGTGTATTTTTACTCTAGGCCATTCTGGTTAAGCTTTTGGAGCAGCAGAATTGCGAAAAATTTTTTGCCTTCTCAACCATTTCTTGGCTTCATAATACCCTATCTCGCTAACCGATTGACCTAACCCAAAAATTCCTATTGCATCTGAAAGTAGAAACTCGACCGATTACAATGGTATGTGCATTTTTTCCCTAGGCCATTCTCGTTAAGCGTTTGGAGCAGCAGAAGTGCGAAAAATTTGTGGCCTTCTCAACCATTTCTTGGCTTCAAACTCCCTTATCTTGCGAACGGATTGACCTAACCCAAAAATTGCTATTGCATTTGAAAGTAGAAACTCGCCCGATTACAACGGTATGTGTATTTTTACTCTAGGCCATTCTCGTTAAGCGTTTGGAGCAGCAGAATTGCGAAAAATTTATTCTCTTCTCAACCATTTCTTAGCTTCAAACTCCCATATCTCGCGAACGCATTGATCTAACCAAAAAATTCCTATTGCATCTGAAAGTAGAAACTCGCCCGATTACAAGGGTATGTGCATTTTTTCCCTAGGCCATTCTGGTTAAGCGTTTGGAGCAGCAGAATTGCGAAAAATTTATTCTCTTCTCAAACATTTCTTAGCTTCAAACTCCCATATCTCGCGAACGGATTGACCTAACCCAAAAACTCCTATTGCATCTGAAAGTAGAAACTCGCCCGATTACAACGGTATGTGTATTTTTTCCCTTGGCCATTCTGGTTAAGTGATTGGAGCAGCAGAAGTGCGAAAAATTTGTTGTCTTGTCAACCATTTCTTAGCTTCAAACTGCCATATCTCGCGAACGGATTGACCTAACCCAAAAATTCCTATTGCATCTGACAGTAGAAACTCGCCCGATTACAACGGTCTGTGCATTTTTTCCCTAGGCCATTCTGGTTAAGCGTTTGGAGGAGCAGAATTGCGAAAAATTTATTCTCTTCTCAACCATTTCTTAGCTTCAAGCTCCCATATCTCGCGAACGGATTGACCTTACCGAAAAATTCCTATTGCATCTGAAAGTAGAAACTCGCCCGATTACAAGGGTATGTGCATTTTTTCCCTAGGCCATTCTGGTTAAGCGTTTGGAGCAGCAGAATTGCGAAAAATTTATTCTCTTCTCAAACATTTCTTAGCTTCAAACTCCCATATCTCGCGAACGGATTGACCTAACCCAAAAACTCCTATTGCATCTGAAAGTAGAAACTCGCCCGATTACAACGGTCTGTGCATTTTTTCCCTAGGCCATTCTGGTTAAGCGTTTGGAGCAGCAGAATTGCGAAAAATTTATTCTCTTCTCAACCATTTCTTGGCTTCAAACTCCCATATCTCGCGAACGGATTGACATAACCCAAAAATTCCTGTTGCGTATGAAAGTAGAAACTTGCCCGATTACAACGGTATGTGTATTTTTTCCCTAGTCCATTCTCGTTAAGCGTTTGGAGCAGCAGAATTGCGAAAAATTTATTCTCTTCTCAACCATTTCTTAGCTTCAAACTCCCATATCTCGCGAACGCATTGATCTAACCAAAAAATTCCTATTGCATCTGAAAGTAGAAACTCGCCCGATTACAACGGTATGTGTATTTTTTACCTAGGCCAATCTTGTTAAGCGTTTGGAGCAGCAGAATTGCGAAAAATTTTTTGCCTTCGCAACCATTTCTTGGCTTCAAACTCCCATATCTCGCGAACGGATTGACCTAACCCAAAAATTCCTATTGCATCTGAAAGTAGAAACTCGCCCGATTACAACGGTATGTGTATTTTTTCCCTAGGCCATTCTCGTTAAGCGTTTGGAGCAGCAGAATTGCGAAAAATTTATTCTCTTCTCAAACATTTCTTACCTTCAAACTCCCATATCTCGCGAACGGATTGACCTAACCCAAAAATTCCTATTGCATCGGAAAGTAGAAACTCGCCCGAATACAACGGTATGTGTATTTTTCCCCTAGGCCATTCTGGTTAAGCGTTTGGAGCAGCAGAATTGCGAAAAATTTTTTGCTTTCTCAACCATTTCTTGGCTTCAAACTCCCATATCTCGCGAACGAATTGACCTAACCCAAAAATTCCTATTGCATCTGAAAGTAGAAACTCGCCGATTACAAAGGTATGTGTATTTTTTCCCTATGCCATTCTGGTTAAGCGTTTGGAGCAGCAGAATTGCGAAAAATTGTTTGCCTTCTCAACCATTTTTTGGCTTCAAACTCCCATATCTCGCGAACGGATTGACCTAACCCAAAAATTCCTGTTGCGTATGAAAGTAGAAACTCGCCCGATTACAACGGTATGTGTATTTTTTCCCTAGGCCATTCTGGTTGAGCGATTGGAGCAGCAGAAGTGCGAAAAATTTGTTGTCTTGTCAACCATTTCTTAGCTTCAAACTCCCATATCTCGCGAACGGATTGACCTAACCCAAAAATTCCTATTGCATCTGAAAGTAGAAACTCGCCCGATTACAACGGTCTGTGCATTTTTTCCCTAGGCCATTCTGGTTAAGCGTTTGGAGCAGCAGAATTGCGAAAAATTTATTCTCTTCTCAACCATTTCTTAGCTTCAAACTCCCATATCTCGCGAACGGATTAACCTAACCCAAAAATTCCTATTGCATCGGAAAGTAGAAAGTCGCCCGATTACAACGGTATGTGTATTTTTTCCCTAGGCCATTCTGGTTAAGCGATTGTAGCAGCAGAAGTGCGAAAAAGTTGTTCTCTTCTCAACCATTTCTTAGCTTGAAACTCCCATATCTCGCGAACGGATTGACCTAACCCAAATATTCCTATTGCTTCTCAAAGTAGAAACTCGCCCGATTACAATGGTATGTGTATTTTTTCCCTAGGCCATTCTGGTTAAGCGTTTGGAGCAGCAGAATTGCGAAAAATTTTTTGCGTTCTCAACCATTTCTTGCCTTCAACCTCCCATATCTCGCGAACGGATTGACCTAACCCAAAAATTCCTGTTGCGTATGAAAGTAGAAACTCGCCCGATTACAACGGAATGTTTATTTTTTCTCTAGGCCATTCTGGATAAGCGATCGGAGCAGCAGAAGTGCGAAAGATTTGTTGTCTTGTCAACCATTTCTTAGCTTCAAACTCCCATATCTCGCGAACGGATTGACCTAACCCAAAAATTCCTATTGCATCGGAAAGTAGAAACTCGCCCGATTACAACGGTATGTGCATTTTTTCCCTAGGCCATTCTGGTTAAGCGTTTGGAGCAGCAGAATTGCGAAAAATTTATTCTCTTCTCAACCATTTCTTAGATTCAAACTCCCATATCTCGCGAACGGATTGACCTAACCCAAAAATTCCTATTGCATCTGAAAGTAGAAACTCGCCCGATTACAACGGTATGCGTATTTTTTCCCTAGGCCATTCTGGTTAAGTGATTGGAGCAGCAGAAGTGCGAAAAATTTGTTGTCTTGTCAACCATTTCTTAGCTTCAACTGCCATATCTCGCGAACGGATTGACCTAACCCAAAAATTCCTATTGCATCTGACAGTAGGAACTCGCCCGATTACAAAGGTCTGTGCATTTTTTCCCTAGGCCATTCTGGTTAAGCGTTTGGAGGAACAGAATTGCGAAAAATTTATTCTCTTCTCAACCATTTCTTAGCTTCAAACTCCCATATCTCGCGAACGGATTGACCTAACCCAAAAATTCCTATTGCATCTGAAAGTAGAAACTCGCCCGATTACAACGGTCTGTGCATTTTTTCCCTAGGCCATTCTGGTTAAGCGCTTGGAGCAGCAGAATTGCGAAAAATTTATTCTCTTCTCAACCATTTCTTAGCTTCAAACTCCCATATCTTGCGAACGGTTTGACCTAACCGAAAAATTCCTATTGCATCTGAAAGTAGAAACTCGCCCGATTACAACGGTATGTGTATTTTTTTTCCCTAGGCCAATCTGGTTAAGCGTTTGGAGCAGCAGAATTGCGAAAAATTTTTTGCTTTCTCAACCATTTCTTGGCTTCAAACTCCCATATCTCGCGAACGGATTGACCTAACCCAAAAATTCCTATTGCATCTGAAAGTAGAAACTCGCCGATTACAAAGGTATGTGTATTTTTTCCCTATGCCATTCTGGTTAAGCGTTTGGAGCAGCCGAATTGCGAAAAATTGTTTGCCTTCTCAACCATTTTTTGGCTTCAAACTCCCATATCTCGCGAACGGATTGACCTAACCCAAAAATTCCTGTTGCGTATGAAAGTAGAAACTCGCCCGATTACAACGGTATGTGTATTTTTTCCCTAGGCCATTTTCGTTAAGCGATTGGAGCAGCAGAAGTGCGAAAAATTTGTTGTCTTGTCAACCATTTCTTAGCTTCAAACTCCCATATCTCGCGAACGGATTGACCTAACCCAAAAATTCCTATTGCATCTGAAAGTAGAAACTCGCCCGATTACAACGGTCTCTGCATTTTTTCCCTAGGCCATTCTGGTTAAGCGTTTGGAGCAGCAGAATTGCGAAAAATTTATTCTCTTCTCAACCATTTCTTAGCTTCAAACTCCCATATCTCGCGAACGGATTAACCTAACCCAAAAATTCCTATTGCATCGGAAAGTAGAAAGTCGCCCGATTACAACGGTATGTGTATTTTTTCCCTAGGCCATTCTGGTTAAGCGATTGTAGCAGCAGAAGTGCGAAAAAGTTGTTCTCTTCTCAACCATTTCTTAGCTTGAAACTCCCATATCTCGCGAACGGATTGACCTAACCCAAATATTCCTATTGCTTCTCAAAGTAGAAACTCGCCCGATTACAATGGTATGTGAATTTTTTCCCTAGGCCATTCTGGTTAAGCGTTTGGAGCAGCAGAATTGCGAAAAATTTTTTGCGTTCTCAACCATTTCTTGCCTTCAACCTCCCATATCTCGCGAACGGATTGACCTAACCCAAAAATTCCTGTTGCGTATGAAAGTAGAAACTCGCCCGATTACAACGGTATGTTTATTTTTTCTCTAGGCCATTCTGGTTAAGCGATCGGAGCAGCAGAAGTGCGAAAGATTTGTTGTCTTGTCAACCATTTCTTAGCTTCAAACTCCCATATCTCGCGAACGGATTGACCTAACCCAAAAATTCCTATTGCATCGGAAAGTAGAAACTCGCCCGATTATAACGGTCTGTGCATTTTTTCCCTAGGCCATTCTGATTAAGCGTTTGGAGCAGCAGAATTGCGAAAAATTTATTCTCTTCTCAACCATTTCTTGCCTTCAACCTCCCATATCTCGCGAACGGATTGACCTAACCCAAAAATTCCTGTTGCGTATGAAAGTAGAAACTCGCCCGATTACAACGGTATGTTTATTTTTTCTCTAGGCCATTCTGGTTAAGCGATCGGAGCAGCAGAAGTGCGAAAAATTTGTTGTCTTGTCAACCATTTCTTAGCTTCAAACTCCCATATCTCGCGAACGGATTGACCTAACCCAAAAATTCCTATTGCATCGGAAAGTAGAAACTCGCCCGATTACAACGGTATGTGCATTTTTTCCCTAGGCCATTCTGGTTAAGCGTTTGGAGCAGCAGAATTGCGAAAAATTTATTCTCTTCTCAACCATTTCTTAGATTCAAACTCCCATATCTCGCGAACGGATTGACCTAACCCAAAAATTCCTATTGCATCTGAAAGTAGAAACTCGCCCGATTACAACGGTCTGTGCATTTTTTCCCTAGGCCATTCTGGTTAAGCGTTTGGAGCAGCAGAATTGCGAAAAATTTATTCTCTTCTCAACCATTTCTTAGCTTCAAACTCCCATATCTTGCGAACGGATTGACCTAACCCAAAAATTCCTGTTGCGTATGAAAGTAGAAACTCGCCCGATTACAACGGTATGAGTATTTTTTCCCTAGGCCATTCTGGTTAAGCGATTGGAGCAGCAGAAGTGCGAAAAAATTGTTGTCTTGTCAACCATTTCTTAGCTTCAAAGTCCCATATCTCGCGAACGGATTGACCTAACCCAAAAATTCCTATTGCATCTGAAAGTAGAAACTCGCCCGACTACAACGGTATGTGCATTTTATCCCTAGGCCATTCTGGTTAAGCGTTTCGAGCAGCAGAAGTGCGAAAAATTTGTTGTCTTCTCAACCATTTCTCAGCTTCAAACTCCCATATCTCGCGAACGGATTAACCTAACCCAAAAATTCCTATTGCATCGGAAAGTAGAAACTCGCCCGATTACAACGGTATGTGCATTTTTTCCCTAGGCCATTCTGGTTAAGCGTTTGGAGCAGCAGAATTGCGAAAAATTTATTCTCTTCTCAACCATTTCTTACATTCAAACTCCCATATCTCGCGAACGGATTGACCTAACCCAAAAATTCCTATTGCATCTGAAAGTAGAAACTCGCCCGATTACAACGGTCTGTGCATTTTTTCCCTAGGCCATTCTGGTTAAGCGTTTGGAGCAGCAGAATTGCGAAAAATTTATTCTCTTCTCAACCATTTCTTAGCTTCAAACTCCCATATCTTGCGAACGGATTGACCTAACCCAAAAATTTCTGTTGCGTATGAAAGTAGAAACTCGCCCGATTACAACGGTATGTGTATTTTTTCCCTAGGCCATTCTGGTTAAGCGATTGGAGCAGCAGAAGTGCGAAAAATTTGTTGTCTTGTCAACCATTTCTTAGCTTCAAAGTCCCATATCTCGCGAACGGATTGACCTAACCCAAATATTCCTATTGCTTCTCAAAGTAGAAACTCGCCCGACTACAACGGTATGTGCATTTTTTCCCTAGGCCATTCTGGTTAAACGTTTGGAGCAGCAGAATTGCGAAAAATTTATTCTCTTCTCAACCATTTCTTAGCTTCAAACTCCCATATCTCGCGAACGGATTAACCTAACCCAAAAATTCCTATTGCATCGGAAAGTAGAAACTCGCCCGATTACAACGGTATGTGTATTTTTTCCCTAGGCCATTCTGGTTAAGCGTTTGGAGCAGCAGAATTCCGAAAAATTTTTTGCTTTCTCAACCATTTCTTGCCTTCAACCTCCCATATCTCGCGAACGGATTGACCTAACCCAAAAATTCCTGTTGCGTATGAAAGTAGAAACTCGCCCGATTACAACGGTATGTTTATTTTTTCTCTAGGCCATTCTGGTTAAGCGATCGGAGCAGCAGAAGTGCGAAAAATTTGTTGTCTTGTCAACCATTTCTTAGCTTCAAACTCCCATATCTCGCGAACGGATTGACCTAACCCAAAAATTCCTATTGCATCGGAAAGTAGAAACTCGCCCGATTACAACGGTATGTGCATTTTTTCCCTAGGCCATTCTGGTTAAGCGTTTGGAGCAGCAGAATTGCGAAAAATTTATTCTCTTCTCAACCATTTCTTAGATTCAAACTCCCATATCTCGCGAACGGATTGACCTAACCCAAAAATTCCTATTGCATCTGAAAGTAGAAACTCGCCCGATTACAACGGTCTGTGCATTTTTTCCCTAGGCCATTCTGGTTAAGCGTTTGGAGCAGCAGAATTGCGAAAAATTTATTCTCTTCTCAACCATTTCTTAGCTTCAAACTCCCATATCTCGCGAACGGATTGACCTAACCCAAAAATTCCTATTGCATCGGAAAGTAGAAACTCGCCCGATTACAACGGTATGTGCATTTTTTCCCTAGGCCATTCTGGTTAAGCGTTTGGAGCAGCAGAATTGCGAAAAATTTATTCTCTTCTCAACCATTTCTTAGCTTCAAACTCCCATATCTTGCGAACGGTTTGACCTAACCGAAAAATTCCTATTGCATCTGAAAGTAGAAACTCGCCCGATTACAACGGTATGTGTATTTTTTTTCCCTAGGCCAATCTGGTTAAGCGTTTGGAGCAGCAGAATTGCGAAAAATTTTTTGCTTTCTCAACCATTTCTTGGCTTCAAACTCCCATATCTCGCGAACGGATTGACCTAACCCAAAAATTCCTATTGCATCTGAAAGTAGAAACTCGCCGATTACAAAGGTATGTGTATTTTTTCCCTATGCCATTCTGGTTAAGCGTTTGGAGCAGCCGAATTGCGAAAAATTGTTTGCCTTCTCAACCATTTTTTGGCTTCAAACTCCCATATCTCGCGAACGGATTGACCTAACCCAAAAATTCCTGTTGCGTATGAAAGTAGAAACTCGCCCGATTACAACGGTATGTGTATTTTTTCCCTAGGCCATTTTCGTTAAGCGATTGGAGCAGCAGAAGTGCGAAAAATTTGTTGTCTTGTCAACCATTTCTTAGCTTCAAACTCCCATATCTCGCGAACGGATTGACCTAACCCAAAAATTCCTATTGCATCTGAAAGTAGAAACTCGCCCGATTACAACGGTCTCTGCATTTTTTCCCTAGGCCATTCTGGTTAAGCGTTTGGAGCAGCAGAATTGCGAAAAATTTATTCTCTTCTCAACCATTTCTTAGCTTCAAACTCCCATATCTCGCGAACGGATTAACCTAACCCAAAAATTCCTATTGCATCGGAAAGTAGAAAGTCGCCCGATTACAACGGTATGTGTATTTTTTCCCTAGGCCATTCTGGTTAAGCGATTGTAGCAGCAGAAGTGCGAAAAAGTTGTTCTCTTCTCAACCATTTCTTAGCTTGAAACTCCCATATCTCGCGAACGGATTGACCTAACCCAAATATTCCTATTGCTTCTCAAAGTAGAAACTCGCCCGATTACAATGGTATGTGAATTTTTTCCCTAGGCCATTCTGGTTAAGCGTTTGGAGCAGCAGAATTGCGAAAAATTTTTTGCGTTCTCAACCATTTCTTGCCTTCAACCTCCCATATCTCGCGAACGGATTGACCTAACCCAAAAATTCCTGTTGCGTATGAAAGTAGAAACTCGCCCGATTACAACGGTATGTTTATTTTTTCTCTAGGCCATTCTGGTTAAGCGATCGGAGCAGCAGAAGTGCGAAAGATTTGTTGTCTTGTCAACCATTTCTTAGCTTCAAACTCCCATATCTCGCGAACGGATTGACCTAACCCAAAAATTCCTATTGCATCGGAAAGTAGAAACTCGCCCGATTATAACGGTCTGTGCATTTTTTCCCTAGGCCATTCTGATTAAGCGTTTGGAGCAGCAGAATTGCGAAAAATTTATTCTCTTCTCAACCATTTCTTGCCTTCAACCTCCCATATCTCGCGAACAGATTGACCTAACCCAAAAATTCCTGTTGCGTATGAAAGTAGAAACTCGCCCGATTACAACGGTATGTTTATTTTTTCTCTAGGCCATTCTGGTTAAGCGATCGGAGCAGCAGAAGTGCGAAAAATTTGTTGTCTTGTCAACCATTTCTTAGCTTCAAACTCCCATATCTCGCGAACGGATTGACCTAACCCAAAAATTCCTATTGCATCGGAAAGTAGAAACTCGCCCGATTACAACGGTATGTGCATTTTTTCCCTAGGCCATTCTGGTTAAGCGTTTGGAGCAGCAGAATTGCGAAAAATTTATTCTCTTCTCAACCATTTCTTAGATTCAAACTCCCATATCTCGCGAACGGATTGACCTAACCCAAAAATTCCTATTGCATCTGAAAGTAGAAACTCGCCCGATTACAACGGTCTGTGCATTTTTTCCCTAGGCCATTCTGGTTAAGCGTTTGGAGCAGCAGAATTGCGAAAAATTTATTCTCTTCTCAACCATTTCTTAGCTTCAAACTCCCATATCTTGCGAACGGATTGACCTAACCCAAAAATTCCTGTTGCGTATGAAAGTAGAAACTCGCCCGATTACAACGGTATGAGTATTTTTTCCCTAGGCCATTCTGGTTAAGCGATTGGAGCAGCAGAAGTGCGAAAAAATTGTTGTCTTGTCAACCATTTCTTAGCTTCAAAGTCCCATATCTCGCGAACGGATTGACCTAACCCAAAAATTCCTATTGCATCTGAAAGTAGAAACTCGCCCGACTACAACGGTATGTGCATTTTATCCCTAGGCCATTCTGGTTAAGCGTTTCGAGCAGCAGAAGTGCGAAAAATTTGTTGTCTTCTCAACCATTTCTCAGCTTCAAACTCCCATATCTCGCGAACGGATTAACCTAACCCAAAAATTCCTATTGCATCGGAAAGTAGAAACTCGCCCGATTACAACGGTATGTGCATTTTTTCCCTAGGCCATTCTGGTTAAGCGTTTGGAGCAGCAGAATTGCGAAAAATTTATTCTCTTCTCAACCATTTCTTACATTCAAACTCCCATATCTCGCGAACGGATTGACCTAACCCAAAAATTCCTATTGCATCTGAAAGTAGAAACTCGCCCGATTACAACGGTCTGTGCATTTTTTCCCTAGGCCATTCTGGTTAAGCGTTTGGAGCAGCAGAATTGCGAAAAATTTATTCTCTTCTCAACCATTTCTTAGCTTCAAACTCCCATATCTTGCGAACGGATTGACCTAACCCAAAAATTTCTGTTGCGTATGAAAGTAGAAACTCGCCCGATTACAACGGTATGTGTATTTTTTCCCTAGGCCATTCTGGTTAAGCGATTGGAGCAGCAGAAGTGCGAAAAATTTGTTGTCTTGTCAACCATTTCTTAGCTTCAAAGTCCCATATCTCGCGAACGGATTGACCTAACCCAAATATTCCTATTGCTTCTCAAAGTAGAAACTCGCCCGACTACAACGGTATGTGCATTTTTTCCCTAGGCCATTCTGGTTAAACGTTTGGAGCAGCAGAATTGCGAAAAATTTATTCTCTTCTCAACCATTTCTTAGCTTCAAACTCCCATATCTCGCGAACGGATTAACCTAACCCAAAAATTCCTATTGCATCGGAAAGTAGAAACTCGCCCGATTACAACGGTATGTGTATTTTTTCCCTAGGCCATTCTGGTTAAGCGTTTGGAGCAGCAGAATTCCGAAAAATTTTTTGCTTTCTCAACCATTTCTTGCCTTCAACCTCCCATATCTCGCGAACGGATTGACCTAACCCAAAAATTCCTGTTGCGTATGAAAGTAGAAACTCGCCCGATTACAACGGTATGTTTATTTTTTCTCTAGGCCATTCTGGTTAAGCGATCGGAGCAGCAGAAGTGCGAAAAATTTGTTGTCTTGTCAACCATTTCTTAGCTTCAAACTCCCATATCTCGCGAACGGATTGACCTAACCCAAAAATTCCTATTGCATCGGAAAGTAGAAACTCGCCCGATTACAACGGTATGTGCATTTTTTCCCTAGGCCATTCTGGTTAAGCGTTTGGAGCAGCAGAATTGCGAAAAATTTATTCTCTTCTCAACCATTTCTTAGATTCAAACTCCCATATCTCGCGAACGGATTGACCTAACCCAAAAATTCCTATTGCATCTGAAAGTAGAAACTCGCCCGATTACAACGGTCTGTGCATTTTTTCCCTAGGCCATTCTGGTTAAGCGTTTGGAGCAGCAGAATTGCGAAAAATTTATTCTCTTCTCAACCATTTCTTAGCTTCAAACTCCCATATCTTGCGAACGGATTGACCTAACCCAAAAATTCCTGTTGCGTATGAAAGTAGAAACTCGCCCGATTACAACGGTATGAGTATTTTTTCCCTAGGCCATTCTGGTTAAGCGATTGGAGCAGCAGAAGTGCGAAAAATTTGTTGTCTTGTCAACCATTTCTTAGCTTCAAAGTCCCATATCTCGCGAACGGATTGACCTAACCCAAAAATTCCTATTGCATCTGAAAGTAGAAACTCGCCCGACTACAACGGTATGTGCATTTTATCCCTAGGCCATTCTGGTTAAGCGTTTCGAGCAGCAGAAGTGCGAAAAATTTGTTGTCTTCTCAACCATTTCTCAGCTTCAAACTCCCATATCTCGCGAACGGATTAACCTAACCCAAAAATTCCTATTGCATCGGAAAGTAGAAACTCGCCCGATTACAACGGTATGTGCATTTTTTCCCTAGGCCATTCTGGTTAAGCGTTTGGAGCAGCAGAATTGCGAAAAATTTATTCTCTTCTCAACCATTTCTTACATTCAAACTCCCATATCTCGCGAACGGATTGACCTAACCCAAAAATTCCTATTGCATCTGAAAGTAGAAACTCGCCCGATTACAACGGTCTGTGCATTTTTTCCCTAGGCCATTCTGGTTAAGCGTTTGGAGCAGCAGAATTGCGAAAAATTTATTCTCTTCTCAACCATTTCTTAGCTTCAAACTCCCATATCTTGCGAACGGATTGACCTAACCCAAAAATTTCTGTTGCGTATGAAAGTAGAAACTCGCCCGATTACAACGGTATGTGTATTTTTTCCCTAGGCCATTCTGGTTAAGCGATTGGAGCAGCAGAAGTGCGAAAAATTTGTTGTCTTGTCAACCATTTCTTAGCTTCAAAGTCCCATATCTCGCGAACGGATTGACCTAACCCAAAAATTCCTATTGCATCTGAAAGTAGAAACTCGCCCGACTACAACGGTATGTGCATTTTTTCCCTAGGCCATTCTGGTTAAGCGTTTCGAGCAGCAGAAGTGCGAAAAAGTTGTTCTCTTCTCAACCATTTCTTAGCTTGAAACTCCCATATCTCGCGAACGGATTGACCTAACCCAAATATTCCTATTGCTTCTCAAAGTAGAAACTCGCCCGATTACAATGGTATGTGTATTTTTTCCCTAGGCCATTCTGGTTAAGCGTTTGGAGCAGCAGAATTGCGAAAAATTTTTTGCGTTCTCAACCATTTCTTGCCTTCAACCTCCCATATCTCGCGAACGGATTGACCTAACCCAAAAATTCCTGTTGCGTATGAAAGTAGAAACTCGCCCGATTACAACGGTATGTTTATTTTTTCTCTAGGCCATTCTGGTTAAGCGATCGGAGCAGCAGAAGTGCGAAAGATTTGTTGTCTTGTCAACCATTTCTTAGCTTCAAACTCCCATATCTCGCGAACGGATTGACCTAACCCAAAAATTCCTATTGCATCGGAAAGTAGAAACTCGCCCGATTATAACGGTCTGTGCATTTTTTCCCTAGGCCATTCTGATTAAGCGTTTGGAGCAGCAGAATTGCGAAAAATTTATTCTCTTCTCAACCATTTCTTAGCTTCAAACTCCCATATCTTGCGAACGGATTGACCTAACCGAAAAATTCCTATTGCATCTGAAAGTAGAAACTCAACCGATCACAACGGTATGTGTATTTTTTTTCCCTAGGCCAATCTGGTTAAGCGTTTGGAGCAGCAGAATTGCGAAAAATTTTTTGCCTTCTCAACCATTTCTTGGCTTCAAACTCCCATATCTCGCGAACGGATTGACCTAACCCAAAAATTCCTATTGCATCTGAAAGTAGAAACTCGCCGATTACAAAGGTATGTGTATTTTTTCCCTATGCCATTCTGGTTAAGCGTTTGGAGCAGCAGAATTGCGAAAAATTGTTTGCCTTCTCAACCATTTTTTGGCTTCAAACTCCCATATCTCGCGAACGGATTGACCTAACCCAAAAATTCCTGTTGCGTATGAAAGTAGAAACTCGCCCGATTACAACGGTATGTGCATTTTTTCCCTAGGCCATTCTGGTTAAGCGATTGGAGCAGCAGAAGTGCGAAAAATTTGTTGTCTTGTCAACCATTTCTTAGCTTCAAACTCCCATATCTCGCGAACGGATTGACCTAACCCAAAAATTCCTATTGCATCTGAAAGTAGAAACTCGCCCGATTACAACGGTCTGTGCATTTTTTCCCTAGGCCATTCTGGTTAAACGTTTGGAGCAGCAGAATTGCGAAAAATTTATTCTCTTCTCAACCATTTCTTAGCTTCAAACTCCCATATCTCGCGAACGGATTAACCTAACCCAAAAATTCCTATTGCATCGGAAAGTAGAAACTCGCCCGATTACAACGGTATGTGTATTTTTTCCCTAGGCCATTCTGGTTAAGCGTTTGGAGCAGCAGAATTCCGAAAAATTTTTTGCTTTCTCAACCATTTCTTGCCTTCAACCTCCCATATCTCGCGAACGGATTGACCTAACCCAAAAATTCCTGTTGCGTATGAAAGTAGAAACTCGCCCGATTACAACGGTATGTTTATTTTTTCTCTAGGCCATTCTGGTTAAGCGATCGGAGCAGCAGAAGTGCGAAAAATTTGTTGTCTTGTCAACCATTTCTTAGCTTCAAACTCCCATATCTCGCGAACGGATTGACCTAACCCAAAAATTCCTATTGCATCGGAAAGTAGAAACTCGCCCGATTACAACGGTATGTGCATTTTTTCCCTAGGCCATTCTGGTTAAGCGTTTGGAGCAGCAGAATTGCGAAAAATTTATTCTCTTCTCAACCATTTCTTAGATTCAAACTCCCATATCTCGCGAACGGATTGACCTAACCCAAAAATTCCTATTGCATCTGAAAGTAGAAACTCGCCCGATTACAACGGTCTGTGCATTTTTTCCCTAGGCCATTCTGGTTAAGCGTTTGGAGCAGCAGAATTGCGAAAAATTTATTCTCTTCTCAACCATTTCTTAGCTTCAAACTCCCATATCTTGCGAACGGATTGACCTAACCCAAAAATTCCTGTTGCGTATGAAAGTAGAAACTCGCCCGATTACAACGGTATGAGTATTTTTTCCCTAGGCCATTCTGGTTAAGCGATTGGAGCAGCAGAAGTGCGAAAAATTTGTTGTCTTGTCAACCATTTCTTAGCTTCAAAGTCCCATATCTCGCGAACGGATTGACCTAACCCAAAAATTCCTATTGCATCTGAAAGTAGAAACTCGCCCGACTACAACGGTATGTGCATTTTATCCCTAGGCCATTCTGGTTAAGCGTTTCGAGCAGCAGAAGTGCGAAAAATTTGTTGTCTTCTCAACCATTTCTCAGCTTCAAACTCCCATATCTCGCGAACGGATTAACCTAACCCAAAAATTCCTATTGCATCGGAAAGTAGAAACTCGCCCGATTACAACGGTATGTGCATTTTTTCCCTAGGCCATTCTGGTTAAGCGTTTGGAGCAGCAGAATTGCGAAAAATTTATTCTCTTCTCAACCATTTCTTACATTCAAACTCCCATATCTCGCGAACGGATTGACCTAACCCAAAAATTCCTATTGCATCTGAAAGTAGAAACTCGCCCGATTACAACGGTCTGTGCATTTTTTCCCTAGGCCATTCTGGTTAAGCGTTTGGAGCAGCAGAATTGCGAAAAATTTATTCTCTTCTCAACCATTTCTTAGCTTCAAACTCCCATATCTTGCGAACGGATTGACCTAACCCAAAAATTTCTGTTGCGTATGAAAGTAGAAACTCGCCCGATTACAACGGTATGTGTATTTTTTCCCTAGGCCATTCTGGTTAAGCGATTGGAGCAGCAGAAGTGCGAAAAATTTGTTGTCTTGTCAACCATTTCTTAGCTTCAAAGTCCCATATCTCGCGAACGGATTGACCTAACCCAAAAATTCCTATTGCATCTGAAAGTAGAAACTCGCCCGACTACAACGGTATGTGCATTTTTTCCCTAGGCCATTCTGGTTAAGCGTTTCGAGCAGCAGAAGTGCGAAAAATTTGTTGTCTTCTCAACCATTTCTCAGCTTCAAACTCCCATATCTCGCGAACGGATTAACCTAACCCAAAAATTCCTATTGCATCGGAAAGTAGAAACTCGCCCGATTACAACGGTATGTGTATTTTTCCCCTAAGCCATTCTGGTTAAGCGATTGGAGCAGCAGAATTGCGAAAAATTTGTAGTCTTCTCAACCATTTCTTCGCCTCATAGTCCCATATCTCGCGAACGGATTGACCAAACCCAAAAATTCCTATTGCATCTGAAAGTAGAAACTCGCCCGACTACAACAGTATGTGTATTTTTTCCCTAGGCAATTCTGGTTAAGCGATTGGAGCAGCAGAATAGCGAAAAATTTATTCTCTTCTCAACCATTTCTTAGCTTCAAACTCCCATATCTCGCGAACGGATTGACCTAACCCAAAAATTCCTATTGCATCTGAAAGTAGAAACTCGCCCGATTACAAAGGTATGTGTATTTTTTCCCTATGCCATTCTGGTTAAGCGTTTGGAGCAGCAGAATTGCGAAAAATTGTTTGCCTTCTCAACCATTTTTTGGCTTCAAACTCCCATATCTCGCGAACCGATTGACCTAACCCAAAAATTCCTGTTGCTTATGAAAGCAGAAACTCGCCCGATTACAACGGTATGTGTATTTTTTCCCTAGGCCATTCTCGTTAAGCGTTTGGAGCAGCAGAATTGCGAAAAATTTATTCTCTTCTCGACCATTTCTTAGCTTCAAAATCCCATATCTCGCGAACGGATTGATCTAACCAAAAAATTCCTATTGCATCTGAAAGTAGAAACTCGCCCGATTACAACGGTATGTGTATGTTTTCCCTAGGCCATTCTGGCTAAGCGCTTGGAGCAGCAGAAGTGCGAAAAATTTGTGGCCTTCTCAACCATTTCTTGGCTTCAAACTCCCATATCTCGCGAACGGATTGACCTAACCCAAAAATTCCTATTGCATCTGAAAGTAGAAACTCGCCCGAGTACAAAGGTATGTGTATTTTTTCCCTATGCCGTTCTGGTTAAGCGTTTGGAGCAGCAGAATTGCGAAAAATTGTTAGCCTTCTCAACCATTTCTTGGCTTCAAACTCCCATATCTCGCGAACGGATTGACCTAACCCAAAAATTCCTGTTGCGTATGAAAGTAGAAACTCGCCCGATTTCAACGGTATGTGTATTTTTTCCCTAGGCCATTCTGGTTAAGCGATTGGAGCAGCAGAAGTGCGAAAAATTTGTTGTCTTGTCAACCATTTCTTAGCTTCAAAGTCCCATATCTCGCGAACGGATTGACCTAACCCAAAAATTCCTATTGCATCTGAAAGTAGAAACTCGCCCGATTACAACGGTATGTGCATTTTTTCCCTAGGCCATTCTGGTTAAGCGTTTGGAGGAGCAGAATTGCGAAAAATTTATTCTCTTCTCAACCATTTCTTAGCTTCAAACTCCCATATCTTGCGAACGGATTGACCTAACCTAAAAATTCCTATTGCATCTGAAAGTAGAAACTCGCCCGATTACAACGGTATGTGTATTTTTTCCCTAGGCCAATCTGGTTAAGCGTTTGGAGCAGCAGAATTGCGAAAAATTTTTTGCCTTCTCAACCATTTCTTGGCTTCAAACTCCCATATCTCGCGAACGGATTGACCTAACCCAAAAATTCCAATTGCATCTGAAAGTAGAAACTCGCCCGAGTACAAAGGTATGTGTATTTTTTCCCTATGCCGTTCTGGTTAAGCGTTTGGAGCAGCAGAATTGCGAATAATTGTTTGCCTTCTCAACCATTTCTTGGCTTCAAACTCCCAATCTCGCGAACGGATTGACCTAACCCAAAAATTCCTGTAGCGTATAAAAGTAGAAACTCGCCCGATTACAACGGTATGTGTATTTTTTCCCTAGGCCATTCTGGTTAAGCGATTGGAGCAGCAGAATTGCGAAAAATTTGTTCTCTTCTCAACCATTTCTTAGCTTCAAACTCCCATATCTCGCGAACGGATTGACCTAACCCAAAAATTGCTATTGCATTTGAAAGTAGAAACTCGCCCGATTACAACGGTATTTGTATTTTTACTCTAGGCCATTCTGGTTAAGCGTTTTGTGCAGCAGAATTGCGAAAAATTTTTTGCCTTTTCAACCATTTCTTGGCTTCAAAGTCCCATATCTCGCGAACGGATTGACCTAACCCAAAAATTCCTATTGCATCTGAAAGTAGAAACTCGCCCGATTACAACGGTATGTGCATTTTTTTCCTAGGCCATTCTGGTTAAGCGTTTCGAGCAGCAGAAGTGCGAAAAATTTGTTGTCTCCTCAACCATTTCTTAGCTTCAAACTCCCATATCTCGCGAACGGATTGACCTAACCCAAAAATTCCTATTGCATCGGAAAGTAGAAACTCGCCCGATTACAACGGTATGTGTATTTTTCCCCTAGGCCATTCTGGTTAAGCGATTGGAGCAGCAGAAGTGCGAAAAATTTGTTGTCATCTCAACCATTTCTTCGCTTCATAGTCCCATATCTCGCGAACGGATTGACCAAACCCAAAAATTCCTATTGCATCTGAAAGTAGAAACCCGCCCGATTACAACAGTATGTGTATTTTTTCCCTAGGCAATTCTGGTTAAGCAATTGGAGCAGCAGAATAGCGAAAAATTTATTCTCTTCTCAACCATTTCTTGGCTTCAAAGTCCCATATCTCGCGAACCGATTGACCTAACCCAAAAATACCTATTGCATCTGAAAGTAGAAACTCGCCCGATTACAATGGTATGTGTATTTCTTCCCTAGGCCATTCTGGCTAAGCGTTTGCAGCAGCAGAATTGCGAAAAATTTTTTGCGTTTTCAACCATTTCTTGGCTTCAAACTCCCATATCTCGCGAACGGATTGACCTAACCCAGAAATTTCTATTGCATCTGAAAGTAGAAACTCGCCCGATTACAGAGGTATGTGTATTTTTTCCCTATGCCATTCTGGTTAAGCGTTTGGGGCAGCAGAATTGCGAAAAATTGTTTGCCTTCTCAACCATTTCTTGCCTTCAAACTCCCATATCTCGCGAACGGATTGACCTAACCCAAAAATTCCTGTTGCTTATGAAAGCAGAAACTCGCCCGATTACAACGGTATGTGTATTTTTTCCCTAGGCCATTCTCGTAAAGCGTTTGGAGCAGCAGAATTGCGAAAAATTTATTCTCTTCTCGACCATTTCTTAGCTTCAAAATCCCATATCTCGCGAACGGATTGATCTAACCAAAAAATTCCTATTGCATCTGAAAGTAGAAACTCGCCCGATTACAACGGTATGTGTATGTTTTCCCTAGGCCATTCTGGCTAAGCGCTTGGAGCAGCAGAAGTGCGAAAAATTTGTGGCCTTCTCAACCATTTCTTGGCTTCAAACTCCCATATCTCGCGAACGGATTGACCTAACCCAAAAATTCCTATTGCATCTGAAAGTAGAAACTCGCCCGAGTACAAAGGTATGTGTATTTTTTCCCTATGCCGTTCTGGTTAAGCGTTTGGAGCAGCAGAATTGCGAAAAATTGTTAGCCTTCTCAACCATTTCTTGGCTTCAAACTCCCATATCTCGCGAACGGATTGACCTAACCCAAAAATTCCTGTTGCGTATGAAAGTAGAAACTCGCCCGATTTCAACGGTATGTGTATTTTTTCCCTAGGCCATTCTGGTTAAGCGATTGGAGCAGCAGAAGTGCGAAAAATTTGTTGTCTTGTCAACCATTTCTTAGCTTCAAAGTCCCATATCTCGCGAACGGATTGACCTAACCCAAAAATTCCTATTGCATCTGAAAGTAGAAACTCGCCCGATTACAACGGTATGTGCATTTTTTCCCTAGGCCATTCTGGTTAAGCGTTTGGAGGAGCAGAATTGCGAAAAATTTATTCTCTTCTCAACCATTTCTTAGCTTCAAACTCCCATATCTTGCGAACGGATTGACCTAACCTAAAAATTCCTATTGCATCTGAAAGTAGAAACTCGCCCGATTACAACGGTATGTGTATTTTTTCCCTAGGCCAATCTGGTTAAGCGTTTGGAGCAGCAGAATTGCGAAAAATTTTTTGCCTTCTCAACCATTTCTTGGCTTCAAACTCCCATATCTCGCGAACGGATTGACCTAACCCAAAAATTCCTATTGCATCTGAAAGTAGAAACTCGCCCGAGTACAAAGGTATGTGTATTTTTTCCCTATGCCGTTCTGGTTAAGCGTTTGGAGCAGCAGAATTGCGAATAATTGTTTGCCTTCTCAACCATTTCTTGGCTTCAAACTCCCAATCTCGCGAACGGATTGACCTAACCCAAAAATTCCTGTAGCGTATAAAAGTAGAAACTCGCCCGATTACAACGGTATGTGTATTTTTTCCCTAGGCCATTCTGGTTAAGCGATTGGAGCAGCAGAATTGCGAAAAATTTGTTCTCTTCTCAACCATTTCTTAGCTTCAAACTCCCATATCTCGCGAACGGATTGACCTAACCCAAAAATTGCTATTGCATTTGAAAGTAGAAACTCGCCCGATTACAACGGTATTTGTATTTTTACTCTAGGCCATTCTGGTTAAGCGTTTTGTGCAGCAGAATTGCGAAAAATTTTTTGCCTTTTCAACCATTTCTTGGCTTCAAAGTCCCATATCTCGCGAACGGATTGACCTAACCCAAAAATTCCTATTGCATCTGAAAGTAGAAACTCGCCCGATTACAACGGTATGTGCATTTTTTCCCTAGGCCATTCTGGTTAAGCGTTTCGAGCAGCAGAAGTGCGAAAAATTTGTTGTCTCCTCAACCATTTCTTAGCTTCAAACTCCCATATCTCGCGAACGGATTGACCTAACCCAAAAATTCCTATTGCATCGGAAAGTAGAAACTCGCCCGATTACAATGGTATGTGTATTTTTCCCCTAGGCCATTCTGGTTAAGCGATTGGAGCAGCAGAAGTGCGAAAAATTTGTTGTCATCTCAACCATTTCTTCGCTTCATAGTCCCATATCTCGCGAACGGATTGACCAAACCCAAAAATTCCTATTGCATCTGAAAGTAGAAACCCGCCCGATTACAACAGTATGTGTATTTTTTCCCTAGGCAATTCTGGTTAAGCAATTGGAGCAGCAGAATAGCGAAAAATTTATTCTCTTCTCAACCATTTCTTGGCTTCAAAGTCCCATATCTCGCGAACGGATTGACCTAACCCAAAAATTCCTATTGCATCTGAAAGTAGAAACTCGCCCGATTACAATGGTCTGTGCATTTTTTCCCTAGGCCATTCTGGTTAAGCGTTTCGAGCAGCAGAAGTGCGAAAAATTTGTTGTCTTCTCAACCATTTCTTAGCTTCAAACTCCCATATCTCGCGAACGGATTGACCTAACCCAAAAATTCCTATTGCATCGGAAAGTAGAAACTCGCCCGATTACAACGGTATGTGTATTTTTACTCTAGGCCATTCTGGTTAGGCGTTTTGAGCAGCAGAATTACGAAAAATTTTTTGTCTTCTCAACCATTTCTTGGCTTCATAATACCCTATCTCGCGAACGGATTGACCTAACCCAAAAATTCCTATTGCATCTGAAAGTAGAAACTCGCCCGATTACAACGGTATGTGTATTTTTTCCCTATGCCATTCTGGTTAAGCGTTTGGAGCAGCATAATTGCGAAAAATTTTTTGCCTTCTCAACCATTTCTTGGCTTCAAACTACCATATCTCGCGAACGGACTGACCTAACCCAAAAATTCCTGTTGCGTATGAAAGTAGAAACACGCCCGATTACAACGGTATGTGTATTTTTTCCCTAGGCCATTCTGGTTAAGCGATTGGAGCAGCAGAAGTGCGAAAAATTTGTTGTCTTGTCAACCATTTCTTAGCTTCAAAGTCCCATATCTCGCGTACGGATTGACCCAACCCAAAAATTCCTATTGCATCTGAAAGTAGAAACTCGCCCGATTGCAACGGTATGTGCATTTTTTCCCTAGGCCATTCTGGTTAAGCGTTTCGAGCAGCAGAAGTGCGAAAAATTTGTTGTCTTCTCAACCATTTCTTAGCTTCAAACTCCCATATCTCGCGAACGGATTGACCTAACCCAAAAATTCCTATTGCATCGGAAAGTAGAAACTCGCCCGATTACAACGGTATGTGTATTTTTCCCCTAGGCCATTCTGGTTAAGCGATTGGAGCAGCAGAAGTGCGAAAAATTTGTTGTCTTCTCAAGCATTTCTTCGCTTCATAGTCCCATATCTCGCGAACGAATTGACCAAACCCAAAAATTCCTATTGCATCTGAAAGTAGAAACTCGCCCGATTACAACAGTATGTGTATTTTTTCCCTAGGCAATTCTGGTTAAGCGATTGGAGCAGCAGAATAGCGAAAAATTTATTCTCTTCTCAACCATTTCTTGGCTTCAAAGTCCCATATCTCGCGAACGGATTGACCTAACCCAAAAATTCCTATTGCATCTGAAAGTAGAAACTCGCCCGATTACAATGGTCTGTGCATTTTTTCCCTAGGCCATTCTGGTTAAGCGTTTGGAGCAGCAGAATTGCGAAAAATTTTTTGCCTTCTCAACCATTTCTTGGCTTCAAACTCCCATATCTCGCGAACGGATTGACCTAACCCAAAAATTCCTGTTGCGTATGAAAGTAGAAACTCGCCCGATTACAACGGTATGTGTATTTTTTCCCTAGGCCATTCTGGTTAAGCGATTGGAGCAGCAGAATTGCGAAAAATTTGTTCTCTTCTCAACCATTTCTTAGCTTCAAACTCCCATATCTAGCGAACGGATTGACCTAACCCAAAAATTGCTATTGCATTTGAAATTAGAAACTCGCCCGAATACAACGGTATGTGTATTTTTACTCTAGGCCATTCTGGTTAAGCGTTTGGAGCAGCATAATTGCGAAAAATTTTTTGCCTTCTCAACCATTTCTTGGCTTCAAACTACCATATCTCGCGAACGGACTGACCTAACCCAAAAATTCCTATTGCATCTGAAAGTAGAAACTCGCCCGATTACAATGGTATGTGTATTTTTTCCCTAGGCCATTCTCGTTAAGCGTTTGGAGCAGCCGAAGTGCGAAAAATTTGTGGCCTTCTCAACCATTTCTTGGCTTCAAACTCCCTTATCTTGCGAACGGATTGACCTAACCCAAAAATTGCTATTGCATTTAAAAGTAGAAACTCGCCCGATTACAACGGTATGTGTATTTTTACTCTAGCCCATTCTGGTTAAGCGTTTGGAGCAGCAGAATTGCGTTAAATTTTTGTCTTCTCAACCATTTCTTCGCTTCATAGTCCCATATCTCGCGAACGGATTGACCTAACCCAAAAATTCCTATTGCATCGGAAAGCAGAAACTCGCCCGTTTACAACGGTATGTGTATTTTTCCCCTAGGCCACTCTGGTTAAGCGATTGGAGCAGCAGAATTGCGAAAAATTTGTTGTCTTCTCAACCATTTCTTCGCTTCATAGTTCCATATCTCGCGAACGGATTGACCTAACCCAAAAATTCCTGTTGCGTATGAAAGTAGAAACTCGCCCGATTACAACGGTATGTGTATTTTTTCCCTAGGCCATTCTGGTTAAACGATTGGAGCAGCAGAATTGCGAAAAATTTGTTCTCTTCTCAACCATTTCTTAGCTTCAAACTCCCATATCTCGCGAACGGATTGACCTAACCCAAAAATTGCTATTGCATTTGAAATATAGAAACTCGCCCGAATACAACGGTATGTGTATTTTTACTCTAGGCCATTCTGGTTAAGCGTTTTGAGCAGCAGAATTGCGAAAAATCTTTTGCCTGCTCAACCATTTCTTGGCTTCATAATACCCTATCTCGCGAACGGATTGACCTAACCCAAAAATTCCTATTGCGTATGAAAGTAGAAACTCGCCCGATTACAACGGTATGTGTATTTTTTCCCTAGGCCATTCTGGTTAAGCGATTGGAGCAGCAGATATGCGAAAAATTTGTTGTCTTGTCAACCATTTCTTAGCTTCAAAGTCCCATATCTCGCGAACGGATTGATCTAACCCAAAAATTCCTATTGCATCTGAAAGTAGAAACTCGCCCGATTACAACGGTATGTGCATATTTTCCCTAGGCCATTCTGGTTAAGCGTTTCGAGCAGCAGAAGTGCGAAAAATTTGTTGTCTTCTCAACCATTTCTTAGCTTCAAACTCCCATATCTCGCGAACGGATTGACCTAACCCAAAAATTCCTATTGCATCGGAAAGTAGAAACTCGCCCGATTACAACGGTATGTGTATTTTTCCCCTAGGCCATTCTGGTTAAGCGTTTGGAGCAGCAGAATTGCGAAAAATTTATTCCCTTCTCAACCATTTCTTAGATTCAAACACCCATATCTCGCGAACGGATTGACCTAACCCAAAAATTGCTATTTTATCTGAAAGTAGAAACTCGCCCGATTACAACGGTATGTGTATTTTTTACCTAGGCCAATCTGGTTAAGCGTTTGGAGCAGCAGAATTGCGAAAAATTTTTTGCCTTCTCAACCATTTCTTGGCTTCAAACTCCCATATCTCGCGAACGGATTGACCTAACCCAAAAATTCCTATTGCATCTGAAAGTAGAAACTCGCCCGATTACAATGGTATGTGTATTTTTTCCCTAGGCCATTCTCGTTAAGCGTTTGGAGCAGCCGAAGTGCGAAAAATTTGTGGCCTTCTCACCATTTCTTGGCTTCAAACTCCCTTATCTTGCGAACGGATTGACCTAACCCAAAAATTGCTATTGCATTTGAAAGTAGAAACTCGCCCGATTACAACGGTCTGTGCATTTTTTCCTTAGGCGATTCTGGTTAAGCGTTTGGAGCAGCAGAATTGCGAAAAATTTATTCTCTTCTCAACCATTTCTTAGCTTCAAGCTCCCATATCTCGCGAACGCATTGATCTAACCAAAAAATTCCTATTGCATCTGAAAGTAGAAACTCGCCCGATTACAACGGTATGTGTATTTTTTACCTAGGCCAATCTGGTTAAGCGTTTGGAGCAGCAGAATTGCGAAAAGTTTTTTGCCTTCTCAACCATTTCTTGGCTTCATAACACCCTATCTCGCTAACCGATTGACCTAACGCAAAAATTCCTATTGCATCTGAAAGTAGAAACTCGCCCGATTACAACGGTATGTGTATTTTTTCCCTAGGCCATTCTGGTTAAGCGTTTGGAGCAGCAGAATTGCGTTAAATTTTTTGCCTTCTCAACCATTTCTTGGCTTCAAACTCCCATATGTCGCGAACGGATTGACCTAACCCAAAAATTCCTATTGCATCTGAAAGTAGAAACTCGCCCGATTACAATGGTATGTGTATTTTTTCCCTAGGCCATTCTCGTTAAGCGTTTGGAGCAGCCGAAGTGCGAAAAATTTGTGGCCTTCTCAACCATTTCTTGGCTTCAAACTCCCTTATCTTGCGAACGGATTGACCTAACCCAAAAATTGCTATTGCATTTGAAAGTAGAAACTCGCCCGATTACAACGGTATGTGTATTTTTACTCTAGGCCATTCTGGTTACGCGTTTCGAGCAGCAGAATTGCGAAAAATTTTTTGCCTTCTCAACCATTTCTTGGCTTCATAATACCCTATCTCGCTAACCGATTGACCTAACCCAAAAATTCCTGTTGCGTATGAAAAAAGAAACTCGCCCGATTACAACGGTATGTGTATTTTTTCCCTAGGCCAATCGCGTTAAGCGTTTGGAGCAGCAGAATTGCGAAAAATTTATTCTCTTCTCAACCATTTCTTAGCTTCAAACTCCCATATCTCGCGAACGCATTGATCTAACCAAAAAATTCCTATTGCATCTGAAAGTAGAAACTCGCCCGATTACAACGGAATGTGTATTGTTTACCTAGGCCAATCTGGTTAAGCGTTTGGAGCAGCAGAATTGCGAAAAATTTTTTGCCTTCTCAACCATTTCTTGGCTTCAAACTCCCATATGTCGCGAACGGATTGACCTAACCCAAAAATTCCTATTGCATCTGAAAGTAGAAACTCGCCCGATTACAATGGTATGTGTATTTTTTCCCTAGGCCATTCTCGTTAAGCGTTTGGAGCAGCAGAAGTGCGAAAAATTTGTGGCCTTCTCAACCATTTCTTGGCTTCAAACTCCCTTATCTTGCGAACGGATTGACCTAACCCAAACATTGCTATTGCATTTGAAAGTAGAAACTCGCCCGATTACAACGGTATGTGTATTTTTACTCTAGGCCATTCTGGTTAAGCGTTTGGAGCAGCAGAATTGCGAAAAATTTTTTGCCGTCTCAACCATTTCTTGGCTTCATAATACCCTATCTCGCTAACCGATTGACCTAACCCAAAAATTCCTGTTGCGTATGAAAAAAGAAACTCGCCCGATTACAACGGTATGTGTATTTTTTCCCTAGGCCATTCGCGTTAAGCGTTTGGAGCAGCAGAATTGCGAAAAATTTATTCTCTTCTCAACCATTTCTTAGCTTCAAACTCCCATATCTCGCGAACGCATTGATCTAACCAAAAAATTCCTATTGCATCTGAAAGTAGAAACTCGCCCGATTACAACGGAATGTGTATTGTTTACCTAGGCCAATCTGGTTAAGCGTTTGGAGCAGCAGAATTGCGAAAAGTTTTTTGCCTTCTCAACCATTTCTTGGCTTCATAATACCCTATCTCGCTAACCGATTGACCTAACCCAAAAATTCCTATTGCATCTGAAAGTAGAATCTCGCCCGATTACAACGGTATGCGTATTTTTTCCCTAGGCCATTCTGGTTAAGTGATTGGAGCAGCAGAAGTGCGAAAAATTTGTTGTCTTGTCTACCATTTCTTAGCTTCAAACTGCCATATCTCGCGAACGGATTGACCTAACCCAAAAATTCCTATTGCATTTGACAGTAGAAACTCGCCCGATTACAACGGTCTGTGCATTTTTTCCCTAGGCCATTCTGGTTAAGCTTTTGGAGGAGCAGAAGTGCGAAAAATTTATTCTCTTCTCAACCATTTCTTAGCTTCAAACTCCCATATCTCGCGAACGGATTAACCTAACCGAAAAATTCCTATTGCATCTGAAAGTAGAAACTCGCCCGATTACAACGGTATGTGCATTTTTTCCCTAGGCCATTCTGGTTAAGCGTTTGGAGCAGCAGAATTGCGAAAAATTTATTCTCTTCTCAACCATTTCTTAGCTTCAAACTCCCATATCTCGCGAACGGATTGACCTAACCCAAAAATTCCTATTGCATCTGAAAGTAGAAACTCGCCCGATTACAACGGTCTGTGCATTTTTTCCCTAGGCCATTCTGGTTAAGCGTTTGGAGCAGCAGAATTGCGAAAAATTTATTCTCTTCTCAACCATTTCTTAGCTTCAAACTCCCATATCTTGCGAACGGATTGACCTAACCCAAAAATTCCTATTGCATCTGAAAGTAGAAACTCGCCCGATTACAATGGTATGTGTATTTTTTCCCTAGGCCATTCTCGTTAAGCGTTTGGAGCAGCAGAAGTGCGAAAAATTTGTAGTCTTCTCAACCATTTCTTCGCTTCATAGTCCCATATCTCGCGAACGGATTGACCAAACCCAAAAATTCCTATTGCACCTGAAAGTAGAAACTCGCCCGATTACAAAGGTATGTGTATTTTTTCCCTAGGCCATTCTCGTTAAGCGTTTGGAGCAGCAGAATTGCGAAAAATTTATTCTCTTCTCAACCATTTCTTAGCTTCAAACTCCCATATCTCGCGAACGCATTGATCTAACCAAAAAATTTCTATTGCATCTGAAAGTAGAAACTCGCCCGATTACAACGGTATGTGTATTTTTTACCTAGGCCAATCTGGTTAAGCGTTTGGAGCAGCAGAATTGCGAAAAATTTTTTGCCTCCTCAACCATTTCTTGGCTTCATAATACCCTATCTCGCTAACCGATTGACCTAACGCAAAAATTCCTATTGCATCTGAAAGTAGAAACTCGCCCGATTACAACGGTATGTGTATTTTTTCCCTAGGCCATTCTGGTTAAGCGTTTGGAGCAGCAGAATTGCGTTAAATTTTTTGCCTTCTCAACCATTTCTTGGCTTGAAACTCCCATATGTCGCGAACGGATTGACCTAACCCAAAAATTCCTATTGCATCTGAAAGTAGAAACTCGCCCGATTACAATGGTATGTGTATTTTTTCCCTAGGCCATTCTCGTTAAGCGTTTGGAGCAGCCGAAGTGCGAAAAATTTGTGGCCTTCTCAACCATTTCTTGGCTTCAAACTCCCTTATCTTGCGAACGGATTGACCTAACCCAAAAATTGCTATTGCATTTGAAAGTAGAAACTCGCCCGATTACAACGGTAGGTGTATTTTTACTCTAGGCCATTCTGGTTAAGCGTTTGGAGCAGCAGAATTGCGAAAAATTTTTTGCCTTCTCAACCATTTCTTGGCTTCATAATACCCTATCTCGCTAACCGATTGACCTAACCCAAAAATTCCTGTTGCGTATGAAAGTAGAAACTCGCCTGATTACAACGGTATGTGTATTTTTTCCCTAGGCCATTCGCGTTAAGCGTTTGGAGCAGCAGAATTGCGAAAAATTTATTCTCTTCTCAACCATTTCTTAGCTTCAAACTCCCATATCTCGCGAACGCATTGATCTAACCAAAAAATTCCTATTGCATCTGAAAGTAGAAACTCGCCCGATTACAACGGTATGTGTATTTTTTACCTAGGCCAATCTGGTTAAGCGTTTGGAGCAGCAGAATTGCGAAAAATTTTTTGCCTTCTCAACCATTTCTTGGCTTCAAACTCCCATATGTCGCGAACGGATTGACCTAACCCAAAAATTCCTATTGCATCTGAAAGTAGAAACTCGCCCGATTACAATGGTATGTGTATTTTTTCCCTAGGCCATTGTCGTTAAGCGTTTGGAGCAGCAGAAGTGCGAAAAATTTGTGGCCTTCTCAACCATTTCTTGGCTTCAAACTCCCTTATCTTGCGAACGGATTCACCTAACCCAAAAATTGCTATTGCATTTGAAAGTAGAAACTCGCCCGATTACAACGGTATATGTATTTTTACTCTAGGCCATTCTGGTTAAGCGTTTGGAGCAGCAGAATTGCGAAAAATTTTTTGCCTTCTCAACCATTTCTTGGCTTCATAATACCCTATCTCGCTAACCGATTGACCTAACCCAAAAATTCCTATTGCATCTGAAAGTAGAAACTCGCCCGATTACAACGGTATGTGTATTTTTTCCCTAGGCCATTCTGGTTAAGTGATTGGAGCAGCAGAAGTGCGAAAAATTTGTTGTCTTGTCAACCATTTCTTAGCTTCAAACGGCCATATCTCGCGAACGGATTGACCTAACCCAAAAATTCCTATTTCATTTGACAGTAGAAACTCGCCCGATTACAACGGTCTGTGCATTTTTTCCCTAGGCCAATCTCGTTAAGCGTTTGGAGCAGCAGAAGTGCGAAAAATTTGTAGTCTTCTCAACCATTTCTTCGCTTCATAGTCCCATATCTCGCGAACGGATTGACCAAACCCAAAAATTCCTATTGCACCTGAAAGTAGAAACTCGCCCGATTACAACGGTATGTGCATTTTTTCCCTCGCCATTCTGGTTAAGCGTTTGGAGCAGCAGAATTGCGAAAAATTGTTTGCCTTCTCAACCATTTTTTGGCTTCAAACTCCCATATCTCGCGAACGGATTGACCTAACCAAAAATTCCTGTTGCCTATGAAAGTAGAAACTCGCCCGATTACAACGGTATGTGTATTTTTTCCCTAGGCCATTCTGGTTAAGCGATTGGAGCAGCAGAAGTGCGAAAAATTTGTTGTCTTGTCAACCATTTCTTAGCTTCAATGTCCCATATCTCGCGAACGGATTGATCTAACCCAAAAATTCCTATTGCATCTGAAAGTAGAAACTCGCCCGATTACAACGGTATGTGCATTTTTTCCCTCGCCATTCTGGTTAAGCGTTTCGAGCAGCAGAAGTGCGAAAAATTTGTTGTCTTCTCAACCATTTCTTAGCTTCAAACTCCCATATCTCGCGAACGGATTAACCTAACCCAAAAATTCCTATTGCATCGGAATGTAGAAACTCGCCCGATTACAACGGTATGTGTATTTTTCCCCTAGGCCATTCTGGTTAAGCGATTGGAGCAGCAGAAGTGCGAAAAATTTGTAGTCTTCTCAACCATTTCCTCGCTTCATAGTCCCATATCTCGCGAACGGATTGACCAAACCCAAAAGTTCCTATTGCATCTGAAAGTAGAAACTCGCCCGATTACAACAGTATGTGTATTTTTTCCCTAGGCAATTCTGGTTAAGCGATTGGAGCAGCAGAATAGCGAAAAATTTATTCTCTTCTCAACCATTTCTTAGCCTCAAACTCCCATATCTCGCGAACGAATTGACCTAACCCAAAAATTCCTATTGCATCTGAAAGTTGAAACTCGCCCGATTACAACGGTCTGTGCATTTTTTCCCTAGGCCATTCTGGTTAAGCGTTTGGAGCAGCAGAATTGCGAAAAATTTTTTGCTTTCTCAACCATTTCTTGGCTTCAAACTCCCATATCTCGCGAACGGATTGACCTAACCCAAAAATTCCTATTGCATCTGAAAGTAGAAACTCGCCCGATTACAAAGGTATGTGTATTTTTTCCCTATGCCATTCTGGTTAAGCGTTTGGAGCAGCAGAATTGCGAAATATTGTTTGCCTTCTCAACCATTTCTTAGCTTCAAACTCCCATATCTCGCGAACGGATTGACCTAACCCAAAAACTCCTATTGCATCTGAAAGTAGAAACTCGCCCGATTACAATGGTATGTGTATTTTTTCCCTAGGCCATTCTCGTTAAGCGTTTGGAGCAGCAGAAGTGCGAAAAATTTGTAGTCTTCTCAACCATTTCTTCGCTTCATAGTCCCATATCTCGCGAACGAATTGACCAAACCCAAAAATTCCTATTGCATCTGAAATTAGGAACTCGCCCGATTACAACAGTATGTGTATTTTTTCCCTAGGCAATTCTGGTTAAGCGATTGGAGCAGCAGAATAGCGAAAAATTTATTCTCTTCTCAACCATTTCTTAGCCTCAAACTCCCATATCTCGCGAACGGATTGACCTAACCCAAAAATTGCTATTGCATCTGAAAGTAGAAACTCGCCCGATTACAACGGTATGTGTATTTTTTCCCTAGGCCAATCTGGTTAAGCGTTTGGAGCAGCAGAATTGCGAAAAATTTTTTGCCTTCTCAACCATTTCTTGGCTTCAAACTCCCATATCTCGCGAAAGGATTGACCTAACCCAAAAATTCCTATTGCATCTGAAAGTAGAAACTCGCCCGATTACAAAGGTATGTGTATTTTTTTCCTATGCCATTCTGGTTAAGCGTTTGGAGCAGCAGAATTGCGAAAAATTGTTTGCCTTCTCAACCATTTCTTGGCTTCAAACTCCCATATCTCGCGAACGGATTGACCTAACTCAAAAATTCCTATTGCATCTGAAAGTAGAAACTCGCCCGATTACAACGGTATGTGTATTTTTTCCCCATGCCATTCTGGTTAAGCGTTTGGAGCAGCATAATTGCAAAAAATTTGTTGCCTTCTCAACCATATCTTGGCTTCAAACTACCATATCTCGCGAACGGACTGACCTAACCCAAAAATTCCTATTGCATCTGAAAGTGGAAACTCGCCCGATTACAATGGTATGTGTATTTTTTCCCCAGGCCATTCTGGTTAAGCGTTTGGAGGAGCAGAATTGCGAAAAATTTTTTGCGTTCTCAACCATTTCTTGGCTTCAACCTCCCATATCTCGCGAACGGATTGACCCAACCCAAAAATTCCTGTTGCGTCTGATAGTAGAAACTCGCCCGATTACAACGGTATGTGTATTTTTTCCCTAAGCCATTCTGGTTAAGCGATTGGAGCAGCAGAATTGGGAAAAATTTGTTCTCTCCTCAACCATTTCTTAGCTTCAAACTCCCATACCTCGCGAACGGATTGACCTAACCCAAAAATTCCTATCGCATCTGAAAGTAGAAACTCGCCCGCTTGCAACGGTATGTGTATTTTTTCCCTAGGCCATTCAGGTTAAGCGTTTGGAGCAGCAGAATTGCGAAATTTTTTGGCCTTCTCAACCATTTCTTGGCTTCATAATACCCTATCTCGCGAACGGATTGACCTAACCCAAAAATTCCTAATGCATCTGAAAGTAGAAGCTCGCCCGATTACAACGGTATGTGTATTTTTTCCCTATGCCATTCTGGATAAGCGTTTGGAGCAGCAGAATTGCGACAAATTTTTTGCGTTCTCAACCATTTCTTGGCTTCAACCTCCCATATCTCGCGAACGGATTGACCCAGCCCAAAAATTCCTTTTGCGTCTGAGAGTAGAAACTCGCCCGATTACAACGGTATGTGTATTTTTTCCCTAGGCCATTCTGGTTAAGCGTTTGGAGCAGCAGAATTGCGACAAATTTTTTGCGTTCTCAACCATTTCTTGGCTTCAACCTCCCATATCTCGCGAACGGATTGACCCAACCCAAAAATTCCTGTTGCGTCTGATAGTGGAAACTCGCCCGATTACAACGGTATGTGTATTTTTTCCCTATGCCATTCTGGATAAGCGTTTGGAGCAGCAGAATTGCGAAAAATTTTTTGCCTTCTCAACCATTTCTTGGCTTCAAACTCCCATATGTCGCGATCGGATTGACCTAACCCAACAACTCCTGTTGCGTATGATAGTAGAAACTCGCCCGATTACAACGGTATGTGTATTTTTTCCCTAGGCCATTCTGGTTAAGCGTTTGGAGCAGCAGAATTGCGAAAAATTTTTTGCATTCTCAACGATTTCTTGGCTTCATAATACCCTATCTCGTGAACGGATTGACCTAACCCAATAATTCCTACTGCATCTGAAAGTAGAAGCTCGCCCGATTACAACGGTATGTGTATTTTTTCCCTATGCCATTCTGGTTAAGCGTTTGGAGCAGCAGAATTGCGAAAAATTTTTTGCCTTCTCAACCATTTCTTGACTTCAAACTCCCGTATGTCGCGAACGGATTGACCTAACCCAAAAATTCCTGTTGCGTAAGAAAGTAGAAACTCGCCCGATTACAACGGTATGTGTATTTTTTCCCTAGGCCATTCTGGTTAAGCGTTTGGAGCAGCAGAAGTGCGAAAAATTAGGGCCTTCTCAACCATTTCTTGGCTTCAAACTCCCTTATCTTGCGAACGGATTGAACTAACCCAAAAATTGCTATTGCATCTGAAAGTAGAAACTCGCCCGATTACAGCGGTACGTGTATTTTTTCCCTAGGCCATTCTGGTTAAGCGTTTGGAGCAGCAGAAGTGCGACAAATTTTGTGCCTTCTCAACCATTTCTTGGCTTCAAACTCCCATATCTCGCGAACGGATTGACCTAACCCAAAAATTCCTATTGCTTCTCAAAGTAGAAACTCGCCCGATTACAATGGTATGTGTATTTTTTTCCTAGGCCATTCTGGTTAAGCGTTTGGAGCAGCAGAATTGCGACAAATTTTTTGCGTTCTCAAACATTTCTTGGCTTCAAACACCCATATCGCGCGAACGGATTGACCCACGCCAAAAATTCCTGTTGCGTCTGAAAGTAGAATCTCGCCCGATTACAACGGTATGTGTATTTTTTTCCTAGGCCATTCTGGTTAAGCGTTTGGAGCAGCAGAATTGCGACAAATTTTTTGCGTTCTCAAACATTTCTTGGCTTCAAACTCCCATATCTCGCGAACGGATTGACCTAACCCAAAAATTCCTATTGCTTCTCAAAGTAGAAACTCGCCCGATTACAGCGGTACGTGTATTTTTTCCCTAGGCCATTCTGGTTAAGCGTTTGGAGCAGCAGAAGTGCGAAAAATTTCTGGCCTTCTCAACCATATCTTGGCTTCAACCTACCATATCTCGCGAACGGATTGACCCAACCCAAAAATTCCTGTTGCGTCTGAAAGTAGAAACTCGCCCGATTACAACGGTATGTGTATTTTTTCCCTAGGCCATTCTGGTTAAGCGATTGGAGCAGCAGAATTGCGAAAAATTTGATCTCTTCTCAACCATTTCTTAGCTTCAAACTCCCATATCTCGCGAACGGATTGACTTAACCCAAAAATTCCTATCGCATCTGAAAGTAGAAACTCGCCCGATTACAACAGTATGTGTATTTTTTCCCTAGGCCATTCTGGTTGAGCGTTTGGAGCAGCAGAAGTGCGAAAAAATTGTGGCCTTCTCAATCATTTCTTGGCTTCAAACTCCCTTATCTTGCGAACGGATTGACCTAACCCAAAAATTGCTATTGCATCTGAAAGTAGAAACTCGCCCGATTACAACGGTATGTGTATTTTTACTCTAGGCCATTCTGGTTAAGCGTTTGGAGCAGCAGAATAGCGAAAAATTTTTTGCCTTCTCAACCATTTCTTGGTTTCAAACTCCCATATGTCGCGAACGGATTGACCTAACCCAAAAATTCCTGTTGCGTATGAAAGTAGAAACTCGCCCGATTACAACAGTATGTGTATTTTTTCCCTAGGCCATTCTGGTTAAGCGATTGGAGCAGCAGAAGTGCAAAAAATTTGTTGTCTTGTCAACCATTTCTTAGCTTCAAAGTCCCATATCTCGAGAACGGATTGACCTCACCCAAAAATTCCTATTGCATCTGAAAGTAGAAACTCGCCCGATTACAACGTTATGTGTATTTTTTCCCTAGGCCATTCTGGTTAAGCGTTTGGAGCAGCAGAATTGCGAAAAATTTTTTGCGTTCTCAACCATATCTTGGCTTCAACCTACCATATCTCGCGAACGGATTGACCCAACCCAAAAATTCCTGTTGCGTCTGAAAGTAGAAACTCGCCCGATTACAACGGTATGTGTATTTTTTCCCTAGGCCATTCTGGTTAAGCGATTGGAGCAGCAGAATTGCGAAAAATTTGATCTCTTCTCAACCATTTCTTAGCTTCAAACTCCCATATCTCGCGAACGGATTGACCTAACCCAAAAATTCCTTTCGCATCTGAAAGTAGAAACTCGCCCGATTACAACAGTATGTGTATTTTTTCCCTAGGCCATTCTGGTTGAGCGTTTGGAGCAGCAGAAGTGCGAAAAATTTGTGGCCTTCTCAATCATTTATTGGCTTCAAACTCCCATATCTCGCGAACGGATTGACCTAACCCAAAAATTCCTATTGCAACTGAAAGTAGAATCTCGCCCGATTACAACGGTATGTGTATTTTTTCCCTAGGCCATTCTGGTTAAGCGTTTGGAGCAGCAGAGTTGCGAAAAATTTTTTGCCTTCTCAACCATTTCTTGGCTTCAAACTCCCATATCTCGCGAACGGATTGACCTAACCCAAAAATTCCTATTGCATCTAAAAGTAGAAACTCGCACGATTACAATGGTATGTGTATTTTTTCCCTAGGCCATTCTGGTTAAGCGTTTGGAGCAGCAGAATTGCGAAAAATTTGTGGCCTTCTCAACCACTTCTTGGCTTCAAACTCCCATATCTTGCGAACGGATTGACCTAATCCAAAAATTGCTATTGCATTTGAAAGTAGAAACTCACCCGATTACAACGGTATGTGTATTTTTCTCCTAGGCCATTCTGGTTAAGCGATTGCAGCTGCAGAAGTGCGAAAAATTTGTTGTCTTCTCAACCATTTCTTCGCTTCATAGTCCCATATCTCGCGAACGGATTGACCAAACCCAAAAATTCCTGCTGCGTCTGAAAGTAGAAACTCGCCCGATGACAACGGTATGTGTATTTTTTCCCTAGGCCATTCTGGTTAAGCGTTTGGAGCAGCAGAGTTGCGAAAAATTTTTTGCCTTCTCAACCATTTCTTGGCTTCAAACACCCATATCTCGCGAACGGATTGACCTAACCCAAAAATTCCTATTGCAACTGACAGTAGAATCTCGCCCGATTACAACGGTATGTGTATTTTTTCCCTAGGCCATTCTGGTTAAGCGTTTGGAGCAGCAGAGTTGCGAAAAATTTTTTGCCTTCTCAACCATTTCTTGGCTTCAAACTCCCATATCTCGCGAACGGATTGACCTAACCCAAAAATTCCTATTGCATCTGAAAGTAGAAACTCGCCCGATTACAATGGTATGTGTATTTTTTCCCTAGGCCATTCTGGTTAAGCGTTTGGAGCAGCAGAATTGCGAAAATTTTTTTGCAATCTCAACCATTTCTTGGCTTCAACCTCCCATATCTCGCGAACGGATTGACCCAACCCAAAAATTCTTGTTGCGTCTTAAAGTAGAAACTCGCCCGATTACAACGGTATGTGTATTTTTTCCCTAGGCCATTCTGGTTAAGCGATTGGAGCAGCAGAATTGCGAAAAATTTGTTCTCTTCTCAACCATTTCTTAGCTTCAAACTCCCATATCTCGCGAACGGATTGTCCTAACCCAAAAATTCCTGTTGCATCAGAAAGTAGAAACTCGTCCGATTACAACAGTATGTGTATTTTTTCCCTAGGCCATACTGGTTAAGCGATTGGAGCAGCAGAATTGCGAAAAATTTGATCTTTTCTCAACCATTTCTTAGCTTCAAACTCCCATATCTCGCGAACGGATTGACCTAACCCAAAAATTCCTATTGCATTTGAAAGTAGAAACTCACCCGATTACAACGGTATGTGTATTTTTCTCCTAGGCCATTCTGGTTAAGCGATTGCACCTGCAGAATTGCGAAAAATTTGTTGTCTTCTCAACCATTTCTTCGCTTCATAGTCCCATATCTCGCGAACGGATTGACCAAACTCAAAAATTCCTGCTGCGTCTGAAAGTAGAAACTCGCCCGATTACCACGGCAGGTGTATTTTTTCCCTAGGCCATTCTGGTTAAGCGTTTGGAGCAGCAGAAGTGCGACAAATTTTGTGCCTTCTCAACCATTTCTTGGCTTCAAACTCCCATATCTCGCGAACGGATTGACCTAACCCAAAAATTCCTATTGCATCTGAAAGTAGAAACTCGCCCGATTACAACGGCAGGTGTATTTTTTCCCTGGGCCATTCTGGTTAAGCGTTTGGAGCAGCAGAAGTGCGAAAAATTTCTGGCCTTCTCAACTATTTCTTGGCTTCAAACTCCCTTATCTTGCGAACGGATTGACCTAACCCAAAAATTCCTGTTGCGTCTGAAAGTAGAAACTCGCCCGATTACAACAGTATGTGTATTTTTTCCCTAGGCCATACTGGTTAAGCGATTGGAGCAGCAGAATTGCGAAAAATTTGATCTTTTCTCAACCATTTCTTAGCTTCAAACTCCCATATCTCGCGAACGGATTGACCTAACCCAAAAATTCCTATTGCATTTGAAACTAGAAACTCACCCGATTACAACGGTATGTGTATTTTTTCCCTAGGCCATTCTGGTTAAGCGATTGGAGCAGCAGAATTGCGAAAAATTTGTTCTCTTCTCAACCATTTCTTAGCTTCAAACTCCCATATCTCGCGAACGGATTGTCCTAACCCAAAAATTCCTGTTGCATCTGAAAGTAGAAACTCGCCCGATTACAACAGTATGTGTATTTTTTCCCTAGGCCATACTGGTTAAGCGATTGGAGCAGCAGAATTGCGAAAAATTTGATCTTTTCTCAACAATTTCTTAGCTTCAAACTCCCATATCTCGCGAACGGATTGACCTAACCCAAAAATTCCTATTGCATTTGAAAGTAGAAACTCACCCGATTACAACGGTATGTGTATTTTTCTCCTAGGCCATTCTGGTTAAGCGATTGCACCTGCAGAATTGCGAAAAATTTGTTGTCTTCTCAACCATTTCTTAGCTTCAAACTCCCATATCTCGCGAACGGATTGACCTAACCCAAAAATTCCTATTGCATCTGAAAGTAGAAACTCGCCCGATTACAACGGCAGGTGTATTTTTTCTCTAGGCCATACTAGTTAAGCGATTGGAGCAGCAGAATTGCGAAAAATTTGATCTTTTCTCAACCATTTCTTAGCTTCAAACTCCCATATCTCGCGAACGGAATGACCTAACCCAAAAATTCCTATTGCATTTGAAAGTAGAAACTCACCCGATTACAACGGTATGTGTATTTTTCTCCTAGGCCATTCTGGTTAAGCGATGGCACCTGCAGAAGTGCGAAAAATTTGTTGTCTTCTCAACCATTTCTTCGCTTCATAGTCCCATATCTCGCGAACGGATTGACCAAACCCAAAAATTCCTGCTGCGTCTGAAAGTAGAAACTCGCCCGATTACAACGGTATGTGTATTTTTCTCCTAGGCCATTCTGGTGAAGCGATTGCACCTGCAGAAGTGCGAAAAATTTGTTTTCTTCTCAACCATTTCTTCGCTTCATAGTCCCATATCTCGCGAACGGATTGACCAAACCCAAAAATTCCTGCTGCGTCTGAAAGTAGAAACTCGCCCGATTACAACGGTATGTGTATTTTTACACTAGGCCATTCTGGTTAAGCGTTTAGAGCAGCAGAATTGCGAAAAATTTTTTGCCATCTCAACCATTTCTTGGCTTCATAATACCCTATCTCCCGAACGGATTGACCTAACCTAAAACTTCCTATTGCATCTGAAAGTAGAAACTCGCCCGATTACAACGGTATGTTTTTTTTTTTCCCTATGCCATTCTGGTTAAGCGTTTGGAGCAGCAGAATTGCGAAAAATTTGTTCTTTTCTCAACCATTTCTTAGCTTCAAACTCCCATATCTCGCGAACGGATTGACCAAACCCAAAAATTCCTGCTGCGTCTGATAGTAGAAACTCGCCCGATTACAACGGTATGTGTATTTTTTCCCTAGGCCATTCTGGCTAAGCATTTGGAGCATCAGAAGTGCGAAAATTTTTTTGCGATCTCAACCATTTCTTGGCTTCAACCTCCCATATCTCGCGAACGGATTGACCCAACCCAAAAATTCCTGTTGCGTCTGATAGTAGAAACTCGCCCGATTACAACGGTACGTGTATTTTTTCCCTAGGCCATTCTGGCTAAGCGTTTGGAGCAGCAGAAGTGCGAAAAATTTCTGGCCTTCTCAACTATTTCTTGGCTTCAAACTCCCTTATCTTGCGAACGGATTGACCTAACCCAAAAATTGTTATTGCATCTGAAAGTAGAAACTCGCCCGATTACAACGGTATGTGTATTTTTACTCTAGGCCATTCTGGTTAAGCGTTTAGAGCAGCAGAATTGCGAAAAATTTTTTGCCATCTCAACCATTTCTTGGCTTCATAATACCCTATCTCGCGAACGGATTGACCTAACCCAAAACTTCCTATTGCATCTTAAAGTAGAAACTCGCCCGATTACAACGGTATGTTTTTTTTTTTCCCTATGCCATTCTGGTTAAGCGTTTGGAGCAGCAGAATTGCGAAAAATTTGTTGTCTTCTCAACCATTTCTTATCTTCAAACTCCCATATCTCGCGAACGGATTGACCAAACCCAAAAATTCCTGCTGCGTCTGAAAGTAGAAACTCGCCCGATTACAACTGTACGCGTATTTTTACCCTAGGCCATTCTGGTTAAGTGATTGGAGCAGCAGAAGTGCGAAAAATTTGTTGTCTTGTCAACCATTTCTTGGCTTCAAACTCCCATATCTCGCGAACGGATTGACCTAACCCAAAAATTACTATTGCATCTGAAAGTAGAAACTCGCCCGATTACAATGGTATGTGTATTTTTTCCCTAGGCCCTTCTGGTTAAGCGTTTGGAGCAGCAGAAGTGCGAAAAATTTCTGGCCTTCTCAACTATTTCTTGGCTTCAAACTCCCTTATCTTGCGAACGGATTGACCTAACCCAAAAATTGTTATTGCATCTGAAAGTAGAAACTCGCCCGATTACAACGGTATGTGTATTTTTACTCTAGGCCATTCTGGTTAAGCGTTTAGAGCAGCAGAATTGCGAAAAATTTTTTGCCATCTCAACCATTTCTTGGCTTCATAATACCCTATCTCGCGAACGGATTGACCTAACCCAAAACTTCCTATTGCACCTGAAAGTAGAAACTCGCCCGATTACAACGGTATGTTTTTTTTTCCCCTATGCCATTCTGGTTAAGCGTTTGGAGCAGCAGAATTGCTAAAATTTGTTGTCTCCTCAACCATTTCTTATCTTCAAACTCCCATATCTCGCGAACGGATTGACCTAACCCAAAAATTCCTATTGCAACTGAAAGTAGAATCT